>NC_036640.1:1348196-1504666 GCF_002806865.2 Cucurbita pepo subsp. pepo | reverse complement strand
GATTTGATTTATAATATATTTTATTTTAGTCGGAATATTTAATTAGTTTATATTTTCCTTATAACTAGGTATTAGTTGCTAGCTTATATCATATTCAAAGCTTATGAATATCAATCAAAACATACCTTCACAAATCTATTTCTTATTCTTAACATGAACCTGTCTCGATTATCCGGTTCAAGTCTGACCCGGATCTAATTTATCCGAGTCAACGCTATTTCTCGATGGATCTCTCTCTCCTTTGCGCGATTGTTTCCAACGTATTTTCCAGTCCTTTTTCTTCCTCTTCCTCTCTGTTAGACGTCAAGGGATGCAGATCTCATTTCCTTCAAAATCCAACTTTCGAGTTATTTATAACGTCACGTTACAATAGAAGTATGAACACTACCAATCACATGCATGCTTCTTTGCAACCATTTCAAGAAAACTTTTTGAGAGATATCATAAATGCCAAGATATGTTCAATAATTGATTTACCCGAGTAACCATAATTCCTTAGAAGTTTAATTTTAAACAAATTTCTGACAATTCCACTCAATTTCTCTTTTAATAATTTCATAAATGTTAATTGTAAGTAAAGGGAATAAAACATGTGACCAAAAAATAAAATAATGAACCAAAAGTAGGTGAGTGGCTTAAACACAAATATGAGGCGCTTCTGTATCCTCAACTAAATATAATAGCAATAATAATGATGATAATGAATGACCCAAAAATAATTTAGTTTCATCGGACAAATCTGTCCTATAAATATGTGAATTCCCACCCTCACAAAATCACACCTTTCACTAAATCCAACCCTCTCTCTCTTTTACTCTCCCATCAACCGCTTCCTTAATTTCTGACTTTCTTCTTCAATAACATGACTTCTAATGCCTCTGCTGCCACCCCTCTTAGAAGGTATCAATTTTCATTAATTAATTATACATATTCTAATGCCTCCGCTAATTCCATTAGTATAAGGCCTTTTCGGAAAGCCCAAAGCAAAGTGATTAGAGATTATGGACATATCATACCATTGTGGAGACTCGTGTTTGTCTAACATATATATTGATTAACCTGTGTAATTTTGGGGTTTTTAGACTGGAAGGCAAGGTGGCGATCATCACCGGCGGTGCAAGCGGAATCGGAGCTAGCGCAGTGCGAATTTTCCATGAAAATGGAGCCAAAGTCGTCATCGCCGATATCCAAGATGAAGTCGGCCAAAAAATTGCTGACCAACTCGGCGAAGGCGTAAGCTATATCCGTTGCGACGTGTCCAAGGAAGAAGACGTCAGCAATCTAGTGGACGCTGCTGTCTGCCTGCACGGTAAGCTGGATATCATGTACAGCAACGCCGGCGTCATCGACCGTCCGTTTAGTGGAATATTGGACGTTACAAAATTTGACTTGGACAAGGTAGTATTTAACTATTCCTTAATCCATAAATAACATAAATGGAGGACAAAATAAAATAAAAAGGTTTATTAATTTATTTGACATATAAATAATAAAAATAATTCCAAAATCTAAGTTGTAATTTTCCTTTAAAAAAAAAAAATTGATGTGAGGTATGTTTTTTAATTTTACAAAGTTATTTTTGTCTAATTTAACTTTAATAAATAATACTTACATGTTATTAATCTGAGATCCACATCAGTTAGAAGGANTTTTTTTTTTTTTTTTTTTTTTTTTACTATGACTTAAAAATGTTGTTTTAAAATAAAATAGATATAATTCCGAGTTGCTATTAGTGTCCCATGTTTGTCCCTTAAGGTAGAAATATAATTCTTAAAATGAAAATCATTTATAACATAAACTTCGAAAATGCTTAAAAGAACTTCATCTTCTAGAAAATACTGACGGTTTCAAACAGAATAATGGAATTAAAAAAATTAAAACAAATACAAAATAAAATATTTTAAAATGTTGAAATGCAAAACAAACTATTCTAACCTAAGACTAGGAATTTAAATATGCATATATTCTATGCACGTGTCACAGTCTCTACTTGTGAATGCCGTCATCATCCATACATGGTTGCCTTGCCTTTACCTGAAAAAAAATGATGTGGCACACGGCCTAAGAATTTCGAAAATACTCGGTAAGTGTTCCCACTATAGGGGCTATGCTAAATGCAAACACATGCAATCATACTCTTGAGACCTATCATCTCATCTTGGAGTGGCCTCTAGTCTCTGACTACTATGGATGTGTAGTACTTCTCTATACACAACCCACACGTGCGAATGTGGATCCCAAGGCGGCTTGCACACCCCCTGGACCCTCTCTGGTCAAGCTACTCTGTAGCGACGTCCAGAGGTCAATGAAACTCCTGGTGTCATGCTCCCTATGATCACCCTGCTCGTCATACCGTGCGCGTCTGCACTCATCATCTATAGGGGAACAATATGTCTGAGGTCTCTCTAATTCTCATCTTAACATATCTTCTGACACAACCCTCTAGTCTCTTCTCTTTGTTACATTAAGCAACACATGCTCGTTGGATATTTATATTAATATCATTTGATGCTCTTAGGGTTGTGTCCTAGGTCGATCTATCTACATGATACAGTATGACACTCATTATCATATAACATGCTTAATATGAAAAACATCAACATAAGATAAACATTATGCAATCATCATACTCATCATAAAGCCATTAAGTGCATCAAACATATCATGTATGTCATACACTGAAATATAAAGTAAGTACATTATCATGCATTACAGCTCAAACATCATACTCAAACATCATCATACATTGTAAATATAAATGCAATGCAAACAATTTCTAGTCTATCATACTCTAACGTTTGTTGGCATTGGTCGAAGTACTCCCTAATTTAGCTAAACGTAAGCTCCCGTTCCCGAGAGCTGCTCCAAATGTTGCAAGGGTTCGTTTCCTATCAGACTATTCGTCACCTTCCATTAGTATTTCAATATTAAATTAATAAATGTGAAATATGGCCCTAAAATGATATCAATTACCTTAGTCAGGACCAAAAATAGGTTTGGAAGGGTCGAAACGGTGGACACCAGGCCAAAATTGGAGAAGCCAAGCCGAACAGCCGAGAAGCCATCGAAAAGCCGCCGAGCCGAAGGGCTAGTCATGTCGCTGGGTGCCATGTGGCGGTAGCAAGGCGAGCCACGTCGTCACTCGATCTCACAAGCACTAAGTTTAAGTAAGTTCTTTCACTCGGACACCTTTCATAAACACTTAGACTTCCCTTGCTTGCCCGGTTAATCTTTCATAAACAAGCACCTGGTGCTCCCTGAGCCCGAAGCTCCGCACCCTTGACTACTCTCGTTTATCATTATCTAGAACTTCTCGATTCAAGGTTTCTTTGGTGCAACGTTGTCGGGTCAAGGCATGAATTGCAGTCCGGTTCGGGTTGGCTCGGTGGCCGTCGGCTGCAGGTTGGTTTAGCTGGGGCGAGGGAAACTTGGGTCTGCAAACGTGGGCTACTAGATCGAAAGGGTTTTGGGCTGAGGGAACTTGGACCGAGGGTTTACAGGCTAGACCAGCATGGGCCACTGCAGGTGTTTGGGTTGTTGGACTTGCGTGACATGCTGGACCGAAGCTGAACTATTGAGATATAATATTTAGAGAATATATTAGTTATGGAATATATCTCAGATATTATATCTTAATATTCTATTATGATTTGATTTATAATATATTTTATTTTAGTCGGAATATTTAATTAGTTTATATTTTCCTTATAACTAGGTATTAGTTGCTAGCTTATATCATATTCAAAGCTTATGAATATCAATCAAAACATACCTTCACAAATCTATTTCTTATTCTTAACATGAACCTGTCTCGATTATCCGGTTCAAGTCTGACCCGGATCTAATTTATCCGAGTCAACGCTATTTCTCGATGGATCTCTCTCTCCTTTGCGCGATTGTTTCCAACGTATTTTCCAGTCCTTTTTCTTCCTCTTCCTCTCTGTTAGACGTCAAGGGATGCAGATCTCATTTCCTTCAAAATCCAACTTTCGAGTTATTTATAACGTCACGTTACAATAGAAGTATGAACACTACCAATCACATGCATGCTTCTTTGCAACCATTTCAAGAAAACTTTTTGAGAGATATCATAAATGCCAAGATATGTTCAATAATTGATTTACCCGAGTAACCATAATTCCTTAGAAGTTTAATTTTAAACAAATTTCTGACAATTCCACTCAATTTCTCTTTTAATAATTTCATAAATGTTAATTGTAAGTAAAGGGAATAAAACATGTGACCAAAAAATAAAATAATGAACCAAAAGTAGGTGAGTGGCTTAAACACAAATATGAGGCGCTTCTGTATCCTCAACTAAATATAATAGCAATAATAATGATGATAATGAATGACCCAAAAATAATTTAGTTTCATCGGACAAATCTGTCCTATAAATATGTGAATTCCCACCCTCACAAAATCACACCTTTCACTAAATCCAACCCTCTCTCTCTTTTACTCTCCCATCAACCGCTTCCTTAATTTCTGACTTTCTTCTTCAATAACATGACTTCTAATGCCTCTGCTGCCACCCCTCTTAGAAGGTATCAATTTTCATTAATTAATTATACATATTCTAATGCCTCCGCTAATTCCATTAGTATAAGGCCTTTTCGGAAAGCCCAAAGCAAAGTGATTAGAGATTATGGACATATCATACCATTGTGGAGACTCGTGTTTGTCTAACATATATATTGATTAACCTGTGTAATTTTGGGGTTTTTAGACTGGAAGGCAAGGTGGCGATCATCACCGGCGGTGCAAGCGGAATCGGAGCTAGCGCAGTGCGAATTTTCCATGAAAATGGAGCCAAAGTCGTCATCGCCGATATCCAAGATGAAGTCGGCCAAAAAATTGCTGACCAACTCGGCGAAGGCGTAAGCTATATCCGTTGCGACGTGTCCAAGGAAGAAGACGTCAGCAATCTAGTGGACGCTGCTGTCTGCCTGCACGGTAAGCTGGATATCATGTACAGCAACGCCGGCGTCATCGACCGTCCGTTTAGTGGAATATTGGACGTTACAAAATTTGACTTGGACAAGGTAGTATTTAACTATTCCTTAATCCATAAATAACATAAATGGAGGACAAAATAAAATAAAAAGGTTTATTAATTTATTTGACATATAAATAATAAAAATAATTCCAAAATCTAAGTTGTAATTTTCCTTTAAAAAAAAAAAATTGATGTGAGGTATGTTTTTTAATTTTACAAAGTTATTTTTGTCTAATTTAACTTTAATAAATAATACTTACATGTTATTAATCTGAGATCCACATCAGTTAGAAGGAAAACTCTCCCCAAACGTTTTAAAAATTTTGAAGGAAAGCCGGAAAGAAAAAACCTAAAAAGAACAATATTTGCTAACTAGGGGTGGACTTGAGCTGTTGCACATGATATCAAAGTTAGACACCAGGCGATGTGTGAGCAAGTAGGTTGAGCCCCAAAGAGGTAAACATGAGGTGGTGTGTCACACTGGCCCCAAACAATGAGGAATGGAAGTCCCACATAGATTGAAAAAGCTATGATACTGACTCTAAGGGGTGGATCTCAATTTTAACTATTAGAGTGGTTAGAATTAATTAGTATTAAATTTTAATTACTAGAATGGTTATAATTAATTAGTATTAAATTTTGAGTAGGGTAGGATTAAGTAAATGGATACAAAAAGGCAGTTGGATTCTTAAGTAAATGGGTAATTTAGAGTATTGGAGGCTGATCAATTACTGTATTATTAAATGACATGGAAGGTATTGGGAGTGAACGTGATGGGGGCATTTTGGGGGGCAAAGCATGCAGCCAGGGTGATGATACCCGAGAAAAAGGGGTGCATTTTGTTCACAACCAGTGTAGCCACCAACATTGCAGGCCTCTCAACGCACCCATACGCAGCCTCCAAATGTGCAGNAAGTGCATCAAACATATCATGTATGTCATACACTGAAATATAAAGTAAGTACATTATCATGCATTACAGCTCAAACATCATACTCAAACATCATCATACATTGTAAATATAAATGCAATGCAAACAATTTCTAGTCTATCATACTCTAACGTTTGTTGGCATTGGTCGAAGTACTCCCTAATTTAGCTAAACGTAAGCTCCCGTTCCCGAGAGCTGCTCCAAATGTTGCAAGGGTTCGTTTCCTATCAGACTATTCGTCACCTTCCATTAGTATTTCAATATTAAATTAATAAATGTGAAATATGGCCCTAAAATGATATCAATTACCTTAGTCAGGACCAAAAATAGGTTTGGAAGGGTCGAAACGGTGGACACCAGGCCAAAATTGGAGAAGCCAAGCCGAACAGCCGAGAAGCCATCGAAAAGCCGCCGAGCCGAAGGGCTAGTCATGTCGCTGGGTGCCATGTGGCGGTAGCAAGGCGAGCCACGTCGTCACTCGATCTCACAAGCACTAAGTTTAAGTAAGTTCTTTCACTCGGACACCTTTCATAAACACTTAGACTTCCCTTGCTTGCCCGGTTAATCTTTCATAAACAAGCACCTGGTGCTCCCTGAGCCCGAAGCTCCGCACCCTTGACTACTCTCGTTTATCATTATCTAGAACTTCTCGATTCAAGGTTTCTTTGGTGCAACGTTGTCGGGTCAAGGCATGAATTGCAGTCCGGTTCGGGTTGGCTCGGTGGCCGTCGGCTGCAGGTTGGTTTAGCTGGGGCGAGGGAAACTTGGGTCTGCAAACGTGGGCTACTAGATCGAAAGGGTTTTGGGCTGAGGGAACTTGGACCGAGGGTTTACAGGCTAGACCAGCATGGGCCACTGCAGGTGTTTGGGTTGTTGGACTTGCGTGACATGCTGGACCGAAGCTGAACTATTGAGATATAATATTTAGAGAATATATTAGTTATGGAATATATCTCAGATATTATATCTTAATATTCTATTATGATTTGATTTATAATATATTTTATTTTAGTCGGAATATTTAATTAGTTTATATTTTCCTTATAACTAGGTATTAGTTGCTAGCTTATATCATATTCAAAGCTTATGAATATCAATCAAAACATACCTTCACAAATCTATTTCTTATT
This sequence comes from Cucurbita pepo subsp. pepo, assembly GCF_002806865.2. Lineage (NCBI taxonomy): Eukaryota > Viridiplantae > Streptophyta > Magnoliopsida > Cucurbitales > Cucurbitaceae > Cucurbita > Cucurbita pepo. Next base: position 1,497,606 of record NC_036640.1, on the reverse strand, counting down.
CTTAACATGAACCTGTCTCGATTATCCGGTTCAAGTCTGACCCGGATCTAATTTATCCGAGTCAACGCTATTTCTCGATGGATCTCTCTCTCCTTTGCGCGATTGTTTCCAACGTATTTTCCAGTCCTTTTTCTTCCTCTTCCTCTCTGTTAGACGTCAAGGGATGCAGATCTCATTTCCTTCAAAATCCAACTTTCGAGTTATTTATAACGTCACGTTACAATAGAAGTATGAACACTACCAATCACATGCATGCTTCTTTGCAACCATTTCAAGAAAACTTTTTGAGAGATATCATAAATGCCAAGATATGTTCAATAATTGATTTACCCGAGTAACCATAATTCCTTAGAAGTTTAATTTTAAACAAATTTCTGACAATTCCACTCAATTTCTCTTTTAATAATTTCATAAATGTTAATTGTAAGTAAAGGGAATAAAACATGTGACCAAAAAATAAAATAATGAACCAAAAGTAGGTGAGTGGCTTAAACACAAATATGAGGCGCTTCTGTATCCTCAACTAAATATAATAGCAATAATAATGATGATAATGAATGACCCAAAAATAATTTAGTTTCATCGGACAAATCTGTCCTATAAATATGTGAATTCCCACCCTCACAAAATCACACCTTTCACTAAATCCAACCCTCTCTCTCTTTTACTCTCCCATCAACCGCTTCCTTAATTTCTGACTTTCTTCTTCAATAACATGACTTCTAATGCCTCTGCTGCCACCCCTCTTAGAAGGTATCAATTTTCATTAATTAATTATACATATTCTAATGCCTCCGCTAATTCCATTAGTATAAGGCCTTTTCGGAAAGCCCAAAGCAAAGTGATTAGAGATTATGGACATATCATACCATTGTGGAGACTCGTGTTTGTCTAACATATATATTGATTAACCTGTGTAATTTTGGGGTTTTTAGACTGGAAGGCAAGGTGGCGATCATCACCGGCGGTGCAAGCGGAATCGGAGCTAGCGCAGTGCGAATTTTCCATGAAAATGGAGCCAAAGTCGTCATCGCCGATATCCAAGATGAAGTCGGCCAAAAAATTGCTGACCAACTCGGCGAAGGCGTAAGCTATATCCGTTGCGACGTGTCCAAGGAAGAAGACGTCAGCAATCTAGTGGACGCTGCTGTCTGCCTGCACGGTAAGCTGGATATCATGTACAGCAACGCCGGCGTCATCGACCGTCCGTTTAGTGGAATATTGGACGTTACAAAATTTGACTTGGACAAGGTAGTATTTAACTATTCCTTAATCCATAAATAACATAAATGGAGGACAAAATAAAATAAAAAGGTTTATTAATTTATTTGACATATAAATAATAAAAATAATTCCAAAATCTAAGTTGTAATTTTCCTTTAAAAAAAAAAAATTGATGTGAGGTATGTTTTTTAATTTTACAAAGTTATTTTTGTCTAATTTAACTTTAATAAATAATACTTACATGTTATTAATCTGAGATCCACATCAGTTAGAAGGAAAACTCTCCCCAAACGTTTTAAAAATTTTGAAGGAAAGCCGGAAAGAAAAAACCTAAAAAGAACAATATTTGCTAACTAGGGGTGGACTTGAGCTGTTGCACATGATATCAAAGTTAGACACCAGGCGATGTGTGAGCAAGTAGGTTGAGCCCCAAAGAGGTAAACATGAGGTGGTGTGTCACACTGGCCCCAAACAATGAGGAATGGAAGTCCCACATAGATTGAAAAAGCTATGATACTGACTCTAAGGGGTGGATCTCAATTTTAACTATTAGAGTGGTTAGAATTAATTAGTATTAAATTTTAATTACTAGAATGGTTATAATTAATTAGTATTAAATTTTGAGTAGGGTAGGATTAAGTAAATGGATACAAAAAGGCAGTTGGATTCTTAAGTAAATGGGTAATTTAGAGTATTGGAGGCTGATCAATTACTGTATTATTAAATGACATGGAAGGTATTGGGAGTGAACGTGATGGGGGCATTTTGGGGGGCAAAGCATGCAGCCAGGGTGATGATACCCGAGAAAAAGGGGTGCATTTTGTTCACAACCAGTGTAGCCACCAACATTGCAGGCCTCTCAACGCACCCATACGCAGCCTCCAAATGTGCAGTGTTGGGGTTGGTTAGGAACCTAGCGGCGGAACTTGGCCAGCACGGGATTAGAGTCAACTGTGTGGCCCCTTTCGCCGTGGCCACTGGGATTGCAGGGCCCAAAGACCCGATGCAGGCAGAGATGATGGAGAACATGGTCACCCGCTGGGCCAATCTCAAGGGTTGCGTCCTCAAAGCCAATGACATAGCCACGGCTGCCCTCTACTTAGCTAGTGACGAGGCGAGCTATGTGAGTGGACTCAATCTTGTGGTCGATGGAGGCTACAGTGTTGTCAATCCTTCCATGCTCATGACCATAAGCACGTTCGCTGAAAATAAGTGATGCCTTTTATTTAATTTTCTAATTTCAAAGTTTGAACTTGGGTTGATTATTAAAATAATACCCACTTAAATCAGGGTTCCTTCAACTAAGTTCAAATTAAATCTTACCTTCGTGTTTTATTTTGTCGTTGTACTATGGGTGTTTAAACATTTGGGTGTCAAATTTCAAGTAAATGCTTTATTTCATCCCTTACGAGATTGTTATTTGTTTACGTCATTTTATTATCATTTAGCTTACTTCAAAGTCCATTCACATCTATTAATTAAAGAGAGAGAGAATTATAGGATGATAGTACCTCATACGCTAAAATTATTTATAATATTTTAAAAATTAAAATGAAGAATAATTAGAAAACTCTGAAAATGGTCCAAGTCAACCAAGGGGCAAAATAGTCATTTTACCCTCCATCAATAATCAATAAAGAATAGAGAGTACACGGCAAGAGTTTCGAGTTCGAGTTCTTATTCCCTCTCCTCCCATATTGTTGGCCACTAATACAATAGCACTCAATATTTTTATTACTTTCCTAGCTTCTCAAATCAATTTCATAAAAAGAGACATAGCTAAAAATTGAGTTATTTCAAGCCATTATTTTATTGCTTTGTAACAAATTGTTGAATAGCATGGTGGGCGGCTATTTGTGGCGACAAAAGGCCCCTAATTTTGAGGGTATTCAAAGATTTTGATGTTGGGATTAGTTATACCAAAGCCCCCATCAATCAACAAATTATGGCCACTCACATACCGACTCTCATCACTCGCCAAGAACAAAGNAGATATAATATTTAGAGAATATATTAGTTATGGAATATATCTCAGATATTATATCTTAATATTCTATTATGATTTGATTTATAATATATTTTATTTTAGTCGGAATATTTAATTAGTTTATATTTTCCTTATAACTAGGTATTAGTTGCTAGCTTATATCATATTCAAAGCTTATGAATATCAATCAAAACATACCTTCACAAATCTATTTCTTATTCTTAACATGAACCTGTCTCGATTATCCGGTTCAAGTCTGACCCGGATCTAATTTATCCGAGTCAACGCTATTTCTCGATGGATCTCTCTCTCCTTTGCGCGATTGTTTCCAACGTATTTTCCAGTCCTTTTTCTTCCTCTTCCTCTCTGTTAGACGTCAAGGGATGCAGATCTCATTTCCTTCAAAATCCAACTTTCGAGTTATTTATAACGTCACGTTACAATAGAAGTATGAACACTACCAATCACATGCATGCTTCTTTGCAACCATTTCAAGAAAACTTTTTGAGAGATATCATAAATGCCAAGATATGTTCAATAATTGATTTACCCGAGTAACCATAATTCCTTAGAAGTTTAATTTTAAACAAATTTCTGACAATTCCACTCAATTTCTCTTTTAATAATTTCATAAATGTTAATTGTAAGTAAAGGGAATAAAACATGTGACCAAAAAATAAAATAATGAACCAAAAGTAGGTGAGTGGCTTAAACACAAATATGAGGCGCTTCTGTATCCTCAACTAAATATAATAGCAATAATAATGATGATAATGAATGACCCAAAAATAATTTAGTTTCATCGGACAAATCTGTCCTATAAATATGTGAATTCCCACCCTCACAAAATCACACCTTTCACTAAATCCAACCCTCTCTCTCTTTTACTCTCCCATCAACCGCTTCCTTAATTTCTGACTTTCTTCTTCAATAACATGACTTCTAATGCCTCTGCTGCCACCCCTCTTAGAAGGTATCAATTTTCATTAATTAATTATACATATTCTAATGCCTCCGCTAATTCCATTAGTATAAGGCCTTTTCGGAAAGCCCAAAGCAAAGTGATTAGAGATTATGGACATATCATACCATTGTGGAGACTCGTGTTTGTCTAACATATATATTGATTAACCTGTGTAATTTTGGGGTTTTTAGACTGGAAGGCAAGGTGGCGATCATCACCGGCGGTGCAAGCGGAATCGGAGCTAGCGCAGTGCGAATTTTCCATGAAAATGGAGCCAAAGTCGTCATCGCCGATATCCAAGATGAAGTCGGCCAAAAAATTGCTGACCAACTCGGCGAAGGCGTAAGCTATATCCGTTGCGACGTGTCCAAGGAAGAAGACGTCAGCAATCTAGTGGACGCTGCTGTCTGCCTGCACGGTAAGCTGGATATCATGTACAGCAACGCCGGCGTCATCGACCGTCCGTTTAGTGGAATATTGGACGTTACAAAATTTGACTTGGACAAGGTAGTATTTAACTATTCCTTAATCCATAAATAACATAAATGGAGGACAAAATAAAATAAAAAGGTTTATTAATTTATTTGACATATAAATAATAAAAATAATTCCAAAATCTAAGTTGTAATTTTCCTTTAAAAAAAAAAAATTGATGTGAGGTATGTTTTTTAATTTTACAAAGTTATTTTTGTCTAATTTAACTTTAATAAATAATACTTACATGTTATTAATCTGAGATCCACATCAGTTAGAAGGAAAACTCTCCCCAAACGTTTTAAAAATTTTGAAGGAAAGCCGGAAAGAAAAAACCTAAAAAGAACAATATTTGCTAACTAGGGGTGGACTTGAGCTGTTGCACATGATATCAAAGTTAGACACCAGGCGATGTGTGAGCAAGTAGGTTGAGCCCCAAAGAGGTAAACATGAGGTGGTGTGTCACACTGGCCCCAAACAATGAGGAATGGAAGTCCCACATAGATTGAAAAAGCTATGATACTGACTCTAAGGGGTGGATCTCAATTTTAACTATTAGAGTGGTTAGAATTAATTAGTATTAAATTTTAATTACTAGAATGGTTATAATTAATTAGTATTAAATTTTGAGTAGGGTAGGATTAAGTAAATGGATACAAAAAGGCAGTTGGATTCTTAAGTAAATGGGTAATTTAGAGTATTGGAGGCTGATCAATTACTGTATTATTAAATGACATGGAAGGTATTGGGAGTGAACGTGATGGGGGCATTTTGGGGGGCAAAGCATGCAGCCAGGGTGATGATACCCGAGAAAAAGGGGTGCATTTTGTTCACAACCAGTGTAGCCACCAACATTGCAGGCCTCTCAACGCACCCATACGCAGCCTCCAAATGTGCAGTGTTGGGGTTGGTTAGGAACCTAGCGGCGGAACTTGGCCAGCACGGGATTAGAGTCAACTGTGTGGCCCCTTTCGCCGTGGCCACTGGGATTGCAGGGCCCAAAGACCCGATGCAGGCAGAGATGATGGAGAACATGGTCACCCGCTGGGCCAATCTCAAGGGTTGCGTCCTCAAAGCCAATGACATAGCCACGGCTGCCCTCTACTTAGCTAGTGACGAGGCGAGCTATGTGAGTGGACTCAATCTTGTGGTCGATGGAGGCTACAGTGTTGTCAATCCTTCCATGCTCATGACCATAAGCACGTTCGCTGAAAATAAGTGATGCCTTTTATTTAATTTTCTAATTTCAAAGTTTGAACTTGGGTTGATTATTAAAATAATACCCACTTAAATCAGGGTTCCTTCAACTAAGTTCAAATTAAATCTTACCTTCGTGTTTTATTTTGTCGTTGTACTATGGGTGTTTAAACATTTGGGTGTCAAATTTCAAGTAAATGCTTTATTTCATCCCTTACGAGATTGTTATTTGTTTACGTCATTTTATTATCATTTAGCTTACTTCAAAGTCCATTCACATCTATTAATTAAAGAGAGAGAGAATTATAGGATGATAGTACCTCATACGCTAAAATTATTTATAATATTTTAAAAATTAAAATGAAGAATAATTAGAAAACTCTGAAAATGGTCCAAGTCAACCAAGGGGCAAAATAGTCATTTTACCCTCCATCAATAATCAATAAAGAATAGAGAGTACACGGCAAGAGTTTCGAGTTCGAGTTCTTATTCCCTCTCCTCCCATATTGTTGGCCACTAATACAATAGCACTCAATATTTTTATTACTTTCCTAGCTTCTCAAATCAATTTCATAAAAAGAGACATAGCTAAAAATTGAGTTATTTCAAGCCATTATTTTATTGCTTTGTAACAAATTGTTGAATAGCATGGTGGGCGGCTATTTGTGGCGACAAAAGGCCCCTAATTTTGAGGGTATTCAAAGATTTTGATGTTGGGATTAGTTATACCAAAGCCCCCATCAATCAACAAATTATGGCCACTCACATACCGACTCTCATCACTCGCCAAGAACAAAGCCGCATTCGCCACATCCTCAGTCCTAAGCGTAACCCCTTTCAAATTCGCCATTGAGTTCATAGCCATCTCAAATTCCTCCCCCTCCAACCCCACAAACCTCGTAGCCAACGGCGTCACCATCGCAAACGGCGACAAGCAGTTCACCCTAATCCCAAACTGCCCCAACTCCACCGCCGCGTTCTTCGTAAGCCCCACCACCGCATGCTTCGAGCAAGTGTAAGCGTGCGAGGCCGAACCACCCACATACGATGCCAAGCTTGCTGTCGATATAATCGACCCGGTTTTCACCGGGATCATGGCCTGCGCTGCGTGTTTGATGCCAAGGAACACGCCCGTGACGTTGACGCTGATGACTCGTTCGAAGTCTTCTTTTTGGTTGTCGATGATTCGCGGCTTGCTCGGGTCGGCTATCCCCGCGTTGTTCATCATGATGTCGAGCTTGCCGAATGCTTTGACGGCGGTTTCAACGGCAGCTTTGATTTGGGATTCGTCTGTGACGTCACAGTGGACGTAGAGGGAGTTGGTGGGGCCGCCAAGTGCGGTGGCGCATAGTGCTTGGCCGAGGTCGTCTTGGATATCGGCGATAACTACTTTGGCGCCGTGGTGGACAAAGAGTTTTGCTGTGCATTCGCCTATCCCACTTGCGCCGCCGGTTATGATTGCTACTTTTCCCTCGAGCCTAATGGATTACATACTAATACGCTTAACAATCAGAAATAGGATTGGGATTTAAATAGGATACACCCGGACAACTAATACCAATAAATAAAATATTAAAAATAAGATAAAATATACTCGTCAAACCATAAAAGAAAGAATATTAATTCTTAACTAATTATTATAATATATTATACCAATATTATATCGGTAATTGAGAGCGTGATGTGACAATATTAATATTAAATACTTTTTAATGTTTATGTTCATATATTAAATACAATATAAATGGAAATGTCATAGGGCTCAGCGCCTCTCCTTGTTTGACTATCTTGGGTAAAAATGTTCTCAAAATATTATTAAAAAAAAAAATAGTTTTTTAGTGTATCGATGAATTTTTGGTTGGAGACAAGATGATTAAAACACATAAAGTCTAGATCTACATGTTCATATCAAATAGCAGCAGAAGGGATCGTGTAATTTTCTATATAAACTACATCAAATTCTTAGATTATGATTATTGGATGATGAAAATCTTACATCGGCTAATATAAGGAATGATCATGGATTTATAACCATGGAATACTCTTTTCATTGGAATGAGACCTTCTGGGAAGCCCAAAACAAAGCTGAGAGCTTATAGTCAAGGTGGACAATATTATACCATTGTAGAGAATCGTGTTGTTAGCTAGGAAGTTGAAAAGCAGAAAAAGTTAGCCAAATGTTGGTATGGGTTACCTCCTTGGTGCTGTTGGTGCAGAGATAAGCTGGCTTGCCATGTCTTCTTCTTCACACAGAGGAGAGATAGATAGAGAGAGAGATGGAGAGAGAGAATGGATGGAGTTAGAGGGAGAGGGGACAAATTTATAATGGAAAAAGGTTTGAAGATTAAACAAAACAAAGTTGGTTTAAAAATTTGAGTTTTTGAAAAGACAAAACACGAATATCATTTGGTATTTGGAGAATCTTATCTTAACATCAGGCGTTTAAGATGTCCAATCCACAATATTTTAAATTAATAATTTGTGTGGTAGTATGTTGGAGGATGCACCGTCTTACTCACTCAGATCATGATATTTATATTACTTAGGCCCTCGTGTGGTCAGTTGGGGGCCACTTTCGTGTCATCACCTCATAATATTTGAGATTCACGACATACTCTTTTCACAATATAGTTTTGATAAGAAGTGGTGCTGTTATACGACCCCAAATTCACTATCGGTATACTCGACTCTGTTTCGACCGGAATCATGACCTACTTATTAGACACAAATATAATAATATTTATTAGACATAATAATCTAGTTAATACACTCTATTTAATTTGGGTATAAGTTTTGAGAATGGGTATTTTAAAAGATGAAAGTCTACCTCAGAAGTCTTCCTTATTATTTTCTCCATTTTGAATTGAAAGAAAGCCACCAAAGATATGATTAAAGGTTTCTAAAGGAGACTAATCTGAAATTGCACGTGTCACTTCATGGGTGGACTAATTTTTCTTCGTTTGATCCTTATCTTAATTACTAAACTATTCAAAGTACCTAATTAAAAAATGGCATGACCGTTCATCAAAATCACATCTATTCCAACCAAATTAAACATACCTCCAAATGTGTTATAGGAGGAGGTATGGTGTCAACTCTCCATCAGTCATTGGCTTTGTGTCATAGCGTGGTCGAGCGTTACAAGACGAGTGTCTTCCTTTGAAAATAGGTTTTCTGAGAATAGTATTAGACAATACGGGTGTACCAACATTGCTCCCTAGCCCATGTGTCAGAGGTTGATATGTGCACCGAATATCTGATACAATATTCGTAAATTACTCGATAAAGATACAAGAGGGTTTATGCCTCGATAGAACCCTAAAGAAATGGATGTTCATGATGTCCTAGCGATATAGTAGACTTTTGGGGTCGGTTCTCAATTAGCGTGCTTGAGCGAGTAGCAAGTGTCCAGAACATCCTAGGACTTATGATGACATTACGATACATCGACCGTGTTGTTGGGAATCTAGATGAAGAGATAAGATGCGATTGTATATGAGAGACCTTGGCCTAAAGTAGAGATGAGAAAAGTTAGTTAGAGTCGAGGATTGAAATGAACATAGGCCGTGTGTAAATGAATATAGGTTGTGTATGAGTTGTGTTAAGTTGGCAAACCAAAACTTAGCCTGCAATCCAATAGTCCCAAAGCTTTAAAGTTTGTCAACTAGTGTGAAGACAATGACTCCGCACCATTCAAAATGTACAAGAAAATTGACTTTTTAAAAAGTGTTTTTGACTTTTTATTACTCTCAGTTTTATTCTTAATTTTTTAAATTTCTCAATAACGTAATTAAATAATTATGACGTTCAAATTTCAAACAATTTCCCCATTATTTAAGGGACTACCAATCAGCTTCACACTTATATTGTTACTTTCTACCAAACTCTGTAAAATCTCAATTTAGTTACTTATATTTTAATTAATTAATTAATTTCAATTGTTTATCTTATTAACACGTTTATCGAAAACGGAGTGACGTCATTAATGAGATTTTTTAATACTTTCATGAAAGTTAATTCCAATCAAATAAACAAAAAATAATAATAATAATAATGATGAAATAAAAGTAGGTAAATGCCTTAAATAGAGGAATATGAGACGCATATGTATCCTCAACTAAATAAAATAACAAAAATAATAATAATAACCCAAAAATAAATTAGTTTTCCCCTATAAATATGTGAATGGCCACCCTCACAAAATCACACCTTTCAATAAATCCAAACCTCTCTCCTTTTCTCTCCCATTAACCGCTTCCTTAATTTCTGAATTTCTTGTTGAACAAGATGAGCTTTAATGCCTCTGCTACCGCTCTCAGAAGGTATCAATTTTCCATTCTTTTCATTAATTAATTAATTAATTAATTAATTAATTAATTAATTAATTAATTATATAATTTTGGGGTTTTTAGACTGGAAGGCAAGGTGGCGATTATCACCGGCGGCGCGAGCGGGATCGGAGCTAGCGTAGTGCGAATTTTCCACGAAAATGGAGCCAAAGTCATAATCGCCGATATCCAAGATGAAGTCGGCCAAAAAATCGCTGACCAACTCGGCGAAGACGTAAGCTATATCCATTGCGACGTGTCCAAGGAAGAAGACGTCAGCAATCTTGTGGACGCCGCCGTCTGCCGGCACGGCAAGCTGGACATCATGTACAGCAACGCCGGCGTCATCGACCGTCCGTTTAGTGGAATATTGGACGTTACAAAATCTGACTTGGACAAGGTAGTATTTAATTATCCCTTAATCCAAAAATAATCCACACATTAACAGCCTCATTCGTGGTAATTGAAGGTGTTGGGGGTGAACGTGATGGGGGCATTTTGGGGGGCGAAGCATGCAGCCAGGGTGATGATACTCGAGAAAAAAGGGTGCATTTTGTTCACAACCAGTGCAACCACCAACATTGCAGGCCTCTCAACGCACCCATACGCAGCCTCCAAATGCGCTGTGTTGGGGTTGGTTAGGAACCTAGCGGCGGAACTTGGCCAGCACGGTATCAGAGTCAATTGCGTGGCCCCCTTCGTCGTGGCCACTGGGATTGCTGGGCCCACAGACCCGAAACAGGCAGAGGCTTTGGAGAACATGGTGACCGGGTGGGCCAATCTCAAGGGTTGCGTGCTCAAAGCCGATGACATAGCCAGGGCTGCGCTGTACTTAGCTAGTGACGAGGCAAACTATGTGAGTGGGCTTAATCTTGTGGTCGATGGAGGCTATAGCGTTGTCAATCCTTCCATGCTTAAGACTCTTAAGCTCATGGATTGAAAATATAGTTATTTTATTTTATTTTGGAATTTAAATGTCTATTGTGATAATATAGTCAATTGTATTTTGAATAATACCCATCTAAATTAGCGTTGTTTCAATTAAGTTCAAATTAAATGCGTCTAAACATTTTATTATTATGAAATTGTTATTTGCTTTTTATAGCATTTTATTATTATTTACCTTACTCCATTCAAACCCATTATTTAATACTTTTCATACACAAACTAGATATAGAAGACAATAAAAAATTAGATTTAAACTTAATACAGAAATTCTAGTTAGTTGAAGAATTCTCCTTAAATTAAATGTTTTAAAAATTCAATTTTTTTTTTTTTTTAATTATACATAATCATATCACTATTTTTGTCTTCATCCTTTATCTTACATCCTTGTCTTAATTGTAAAACTATTCAAAGTATTTAATATTTTTAAAGGTGTTACAATTTAACACTTTTGTAAATGAAATTTTATTATGTACCTAAGAATAGACTTGTAATATAAAGAATTCTCATAATCCTTATATTCAACTTCATAGTTTGAATGCTTAGAGTCAACATATAAAGTCAAAGTAACTCCGAATGTTATGGTTTTGAGAATTATATTTCTTGCTTGGTCACCCTTCACGAACCAATTTAGTTACTACATTCCAAGAACCTGAACCTCACCAATATAATTACTAAATTCCAAGAACCTCACCAATATGGTAGTTGGAGAGTGGTGATGATACTTAGTTGAAGAGCCATATAGTTACTACATTCCAAGAACCTCACCAATATGGTAGTTGAAGAGTGATGATAACTCTGTTTCTTCGTTGAGGAGCCACGAGCCTCGTAGGACATCACCATTTACTATCCCATCACACGTAACAGCCTCGTAGGACATCACCATTTACTATCCCATCACACGTAACAGCCTCGTAGGACATCACCATTTACTATCCCATCACACGTAACGATCCAGTTCGAGAAGTAAATATTTTTGGAACGGGAAGAACCCNAAAAAAAAAAAAAAAAAAAAAAAAAAAAAAAAAAAAAAAAAAAAAAAAAAAAAAGAATTCAAAGCACTTTTTGAGATTATCAGCACCGGGCCGCTACAACATCTTAGCAGGCTCGACCGATCCAATGGTTTTGGTTGCTGGGCTCACTTGTACTTCCTCGAACTTACACCGTCCCCTCTACACTTCAAACCATTACCCTGCACCAAGGAAGCTCTCTCAGCGACTGTATCAGCGAGGTCTCTTGAGGGCCGCGCTTGTTCCCACGCCCTAGTTGGGCTGGCAGTGACTTTAAGCGAACCCAGCCTCGACCCATATAAGATCTGGTCTCTGAGGTTCTTTGAACAACCTACTTTCTCCATTACAGAGCTTCTTCCCCATTCCAATCCATCAGATATGCTTTTTCTTGAACCCTTCTTAGAATTAGACTTGGTTGTTGCCTTGAGTTCATCATCTATTGAAGGCCTTCTACAACAGTGGATCCAATCATAACTTTTGTAATTCTCCATATTTAATTCTATAGAATCAACATCACTTTCACCCAAATCCACAACTTCCCCTGCCTCCTCTTTACCCCTTTTGATACCCAAAAACGCCTCAACTTCATTCCTCAGTTCATCCACACCACCATTGTTGGCTACGTGAGTTTGTTCCTCACGAAGCACAGCACTGAGTTTAGCAGATTCCCTTCCCCTTCTTTCACTCTCAAATTCTTTCACAACTTTCACAAGTGATGATTTCGTCTCACCCAATTCTCTCCCCAGCTTCTTGTTCAAGCTCTCCATCCTTCTCCGAAGCTTCCTTTCAACTTCCAGCTCTCCAGCCACGGACTCAATAGCAGCCTCCACAGCTTCTTGCTCCTTGCTCTTCCAAGCTTCCTTCTCTTCAGCAAACCACCTCATCAGATAGCTTATCTCATTCTGCTCATACCTTTGCTCTTGGATGAGCTGATTGATCTGCAATCGAGCCCTCTCTAGCTCGGCGTGCAAGGCTGAGATTAGAGACATGCTCGTTGAAGGACGATCTTCTTGGCCCCATACACGGGTAATGATTTTGAGAAGCTCCTTTGAAGTTGTTAATGTAGTACTAACATCTTTCAATCGCGATTTAACGCCAACATTCGATACGCTCGGAGTTTGGACTCTTGATCTTGTCTCAATCTGTATCACAAACAGAGGGAGTCCCACGTTGGCTAATTAATGGGAATGATCATGGGAATGATCATGGGTTCATAAGTAATATCTTAACATCAGGTACAACGTACCTCCATAAAACTAGCAGTTCTAACAGAATCAAGAACCCCAACGCCATGATCGGCAAGCTTTAGCCTCTGAGACATGGATGGAGTTCTTCGACGACTTCCTGTCCCCAACCGATCCCCCCTCTACAAAAGTAAAAAGAACCCAAATCCTTAACATAAATGAATTGAAAGTAACAGGCAATGTTAGATGAGATTGATTAGGAGGGGCCTTTCATCCACAGAATTGAATATCCATCATTTTGTTCCAAATCAAATAAGAACAGAGTTTTGCATAGAGAAAACAGAGCAAAAAGCAGAAACCCACCTCGGAAACAGGGCTATGAGACGGATCGGAGAGATGGGGCGGCAAAGAACCAGAATGAATGGACCGTGTCGTTTTCTCAATAGCCTTCATTTCCTTTCTCGATTTCCTCTCGTGACCCTCCTTCACCGTCGTCAACGGCAACTCATTCATCTCCCACAGAGTCGCTGCCAGCTTCCTCGCCGACACTGGAGCTTGCTTGGACCGGGCACTGCCGCACTGATGGAGCTCGTAATTGGGGGATTCAGTGGAAGGAAATGCAGAAGCAGGGGATCTCGATCCGGTCCTTTTACCCACCAGAATCGCTCGTTTAAACCTGTAATTTTGAAGAATCGAAGATGAGGAAGAAGCCGATGAAGAACAGCCTCGTTTTCTGATTTTCCCAGGAATCAATTCCGCCGCAACATTCTGCCTTGGCATCGTCAGCTCCAACTGGTAGATCTGTACATCAACAAACAATGGCTAAACTCCTCGTCCGCTTGTTCATTCGAAAGAAAAGCAAAACAGTTCATAAATCAATTGAAAAAAGCAAAGTACCGTTTCAAATCATAGCAGAGCCAGAATCTAGAACAACCCTTAATGGGTCTATGAATGAACACTGAAACAAGAACTTTAAAAGAAACCCCACGAAGAAACTGCAAGAATGATCGGAAGAAGCAACTTAAATAGAGAGTAGTACAGACACTGTAACTGTAAGATGGAGAAAGAAGGAAGAAGAAGCAGAGGAAGGCAAATAAGCGTAAAAACTGCAAGGGTAAAATAGGTATTAACGTGGGAATTTGAATTATAACTAAATAAATAATATTAAACTTGACTTGTTTCCACATTTCCAGCGTGGCGTAATCGAATTGGGTTAAAAACAAAAATAAAATATTGAATTAGTAAATAAAAAATATTGATTTGGTAACGGCGTCGTCACAGAATTTCGGACACTGTAATCTCGTGTCTGCGGTCAACGAAAAAAGGTAGATTCGGAAATTATTATTATTTATTAGAATATATTTGGGTTAATAAATATAAATAAAATGGGATGAATAGAGGGAATTTTAGGGAGGCGATAGGGACATATTTGGCACGCAAATTCAGCGACCAATTAAATGTGGTTTCAAAATAAATATCTTCCTAAATTAATTAATTTACCATATTTTCCAACAATTTACTTTTACTTTTTACTTTTTACCTTTTTACTTTCAACAATGAAGAATGAAATCATCATGCTAACTCACTACATTTCCTTCCTTTTTCAACCTTGAACAACCACGTCTATTATATTTGCGATATCTAATTATTTTGTCTTAATTTAACAACGTCTTTAAGTAATTACGAACAACGATCATCTACATTATTATCATATTTTATATTATGAGCATAAGTTTTTATGGATTTATTTTTCTATTTTATTAACAAGCTTCGTACTCGTATATTCATAATTTTCTTCTTGATTAATTAATATGTGACTCCAACCATCTTTGACGTTTAAAATTTGATGATGTCATAGAAATAATGTTGAAAATATTAAAGACGATAGAAACATATGATAGAAAATTATGTAGTGTTTTTGATGTGGGTCAAACTATTGATTGAAAATGAGATTTTACGCAACCTATTGCCCACCTTTTTTAACGCATGTGAAGCAAAAGCTTTAGACTACACTTTTCTTGTAAAAATAAAAAAAAATAAAAAAGAAAAAAATTGACTACACTCTTTCAAACACACCAAACCCTTTATTATTATTATTTTACCAAATTCAATCAAATTGATTTTATAGCATATTAAATACATTTTAAAATATAAGAATGTGACAAAAAAAAAAATTCTCTCATTTTTATGCAATTTTCAATTTTATTTATAATATAATAAGAAATTTTCAAATATGTCACATAAAAAAAAAAAGATTAAATTAATTAATAGGTGTGTTGACTTATACGAAGATAGGGGAGTTGAGTGATTGAGTTGAGAAGAAGGCCCCCCCTTCCCGACAAGGTCCAGACTTATTTTAGAAAGATTTGGACGGTTCCAAATTCTCAAGCTTGGATCACCACACACTTTCTTAGGAATTCTTGCTTGTTGATCGAGGTCCCTCGTAATTAAGTATTCAAGTCCTAATAAGCATATTCAAATTATTCGAGTGTATATATATATTAATTAGAGTAATCAATTTTAAAAAATATATGTAAACCATTTAATTCCATTAAACTTTGGTAATGAGACAGGAGCTGATCATCGAGATTCTCAAATCATGAAGATCCAATAAAGCAGGAGCTCAACATTATATTCATAATGGGCTTGGCCCAAAACTAACGTTGTTGGGCCTATTGCATTGGTAACACCACCCATATTACATAAAAGGCCCAATTACAAAGCCCACTTCAAAAGATGGAAGAAAAGTAGAGGGACCGGCCCGTTAAAGGGACCATGTCGCTACTTTCCTTCTACTATAAAAAATGGTCTCTCTTAATCACAACCTTACATCATCCACCATTCGCCACGTGTCACTATCCCAATCGCCCATTACCCTCTAAATTTTGCCCAACAAAACCGGCTTTAAAAAAAAAAAACAAATTTAATTTATAAATTTATTAAAAAAATGTTTAAAATTCAACCGTATTTAACATAAAACCCTGTTATTTGAAAATTATTAAATTTGGAAAGGCTCTGGTGGGCCCAGTGTGCATTAAAAAAGTGGGCCCAAAAGTGGGCGGTAACCCGCATGCGGATCAGGTGGGAGCTGGAAGAAACCATTTCCGGGCAAGCCGCAGGCCCTGAATTAAACTTGACGTCTCCATTTCTCCTATTTATTTATTTCCTATTTCTCTCTTAATATATATATTTTTTTTATTTACAATAAGACTGTATCTGTGAATCAAAATTAAAAGGTGCACCTTGTTAGTATAGATAATAACTTTTATTTACTTTAAGCATTTATTAGTAATCATATTCTCGAGATTGATCTCATTTGAATATTGGCTCGATCCCTTCGTATACTATTCCTTAATTCAGGTGTCATTAAAAAAAGACGACCCTTTTGAATCATTTTATATCTTTTAATTTGTAATTAGGTGCGAGTTGATTAATGATAGTTTTAGGGTAATTAAGATTGTAAGAGTTATATGAATGTAGTGGGATAGCCCATCTTGTTGCATTATTTACAGATTTTTATAATAAATAATTACAAAAACTGACTATACAGCTTTCAATATTTGTATGATATTCCCAGTCTCAATACAAAGGACCAATACTTTCGTTACTTTATTTAATAAGATTCTCTTTTATCACTTTTATATCTAATGTTTTTATTTTAATCCTTTTTAATTTATTTTATGTTTTCAAATTTTATAGATGATTTTTTTTTTCCTTTCTTTTATGAAAAATTAATAATAAACTAATTTTTTGAAAATATATGGACTCGACATTTACACAGACGAAAATGAAATGAAAGTACACGAACGAACAAGACAAAAAATGATATTTTATTCTCCACCGAGGAACGTATCCTTTCTCATAGATTAGATTTAAATATATTAATTTAAACAAGTTTATATACATATTCATTGGCTCATAGCATGAGATTAGAATCTTAATATTTTAATAACTAAAACCATCAATGTACTAAGACGGGTTGTTCCATTTTATTTTATTTTATTTATTCCTAACGAACTTAAGGCCATTTGTTGTAAATTTTATATTCTAAATGTTTGATTCGTAGACCATAGTTAGGGAACCAACACAACAATTCGAATCGCCATTGGATTTTGATACATTACCCTTAGAACACAATGATCTACCCGTCTCGTTTCATTGAACCCACCCCTAAATCCCAGGGTTTACGATTGTCACAAACTTTATAATGTATGTATTAAGGAGAGATTTTCATTTTCACACCCTTATAAGTAATGTTTCGTTTCTCTTTTGAACCGATGTGGGTATGAGCCTAGCATCTTAAGTGTCCGACTCTAATACCATTTATAGCAACTCAAGTCCACCGCTAACAAAAATTTTCTACTTCAGTCTGATATGTATCATTGTCAGTCTCACAATTTAAAAAATATAGACTTGTTATTAAAAGAAACGTCATTATAAAATATTTATTTCATTAGATGTTAAAGAGTAAAAGAATGCATTAAATGAAAGTATGAGAGAAATTTGTAGGAGTCTCTAGAATGCCTGTGTGACATCATTTCTTGAAACTTGCATGTCTTTTTCATTTTTTAATTATAAAATAAAGTTTCAAGCTTAGTTGTCAAAATTATATAAAATTTCCTTAAATATGAAATTGGTTAATAATAATAAGAACAAAATACAAGCCCTCCCCATGAGGAAAGATACGGGTTATTTTATAATATATTTCAACAAACAAATGAAAAAAAAAAATAATCATAATTTTTTAGGAACTTTAAATTAATTGAATATTTAAAATACAATAAAATTAAACATTTAAAAATGCATAGAAATTAACTGAATCTTAAAAAATTGGGATAAAAAGATAATTTTTTAAAATTAAAAAGAAAAGTGGGCTGGAAATAGAGGTGGGTTTTGTCCGACATAATATTATTATTTATTCTTTTTCTAAATAAATATCAATTTCATCGTTATTAGATGCCATCAATTTAATATATTTTCTTTTTCCCAAAATACCGTCAAAATACATATTTAATTTTAAGATAAATATATATTTTCTATAAAAAATAATTGATATAGATAATAATTTNCGTTTGTTAGGGTAAGTTATATATTAGATTTTCCTTTTTTTTGTGGGTCTTAGGGTAACGGGTTCAGCCCAGATCACCAGCTAAGTCCCCTAAATGACTGCTCAGTGATAAAAGAGATAAGGGCACGTTTGAATTTCATATAAATATAATATTTTTCAATTTTTTTCGAAAGAGGAGAGAAAAGTGAGAGATGTCTGGAGAGATCGAGATCGAGATCGAGATGGAGATCGAGATGGAGATCGAGAGACAGAAGGAAGAAGAAGGCAAGTGTTGTGTGTGGGTGTGGGTGAAGAGTCAATATTAGCGAAAGGATGGAATTGAAACACGACTATACATATTATCATATATCTATATATATATATATATATCTATTATGTATATATAATCTTATCTCATCTCTGGTGGGTTTTATTGGAAAGGGAAAAACAAGAACAGCTTGGGATTTGTTTCCACTTATATTTATATATATATATTACTCTGTGCATACAGAAATTTGGATTTGTAGCTTTTAAACTAATGTCAATGAGTGTGAAGGAATGGGTGAATCGAAGAATGGCAGAAACAAAAAGAGTAATAATGTTGTCATGCACGTGACTCCTATTTTACTTCCCACCCCTTTCTACCACCTTCGCTTCCGTTGTCACATGTTCTCGAGGTCGATACAATAGTAAGCCTCTGATCGTTGGTTAATTCTAGTTGAATTAATAAATAAGATACTTGTTACTATGCTAAATCTTAATCTTGTCCAAATATTTATATCAACAAAAACCCTCAAGTTTACTTAGTTCTCTTAGCTCAGTTGATGTTAGCATACTTCGATACCAGTTGTTAGTCCTGATACCAATTGTTATGATCGTTTAACAATGTACACACTCGATCAAGATAAACACAAAGAACAGGAGAGAGAAAATTCAAGGAGGAATATTGGCTAAAGGTTTATTGTCGATGACTTCAAGTATGCACGTCTATATACATGGTTTCAATTTACTAAATATAGCTTTGAAAATTTTAAACTGAGACAAATATATCTGTATCAAATTTTTACTAAATATCTATCCTATCTTTTGCAAATATCTTCCAAATGTATCTCTACCAAGGCATCAAGACTCCCTATCCCAACATTTAATTGATCAAACTTGTAGATGTTGTCATCTTTAGACTTTTTCTCGTAAAAAATGTTTCACTTCCCCTCTTAAACCAGTGTGGGATCTTCTCGAGGCCTAGTGTCCCCTCGTTCCCCTCACTAGTCAATGTGGGATCTCACAATCTACTCCGATTTTGATGTCTAGTGTCTGACTCTCATACCATTTGTAATAGTCCAAACCTATCGTTAGCAAATATTGTCATATTTGGATTTTTCCACAAAAATTTAAAACGCGCCGAAGAGAAATTTCCACACTCTTGTAAAAGATGTTTTGTTCTCCTTTTCAACTAATTTAAAATCTTCCCGAGTGAAAAAAACAAGGTATAAAACCATGATTTTTTAATATAATAAATAAGTATGATATGAAGTGATTATGAGCAGTTATATTATAAGTATAAAAAAAAAATGTGATATCTCATTGTTATTATTTTGATATTGTTCACTGAAATTAATGATTGATGCATTCGATCACGCGAGTACCTCAATTCTCTCTCATATTTTTCATAACCCTATTTCTCTGTGTCTCTCACTGTCATGTCTTTNATCTACTATGGTTTTGTAACCTTCACGTTCGCACAAATTAAAATTAGAAAGAAAAAAAAACATGTGCTATGAGAGCCACTCAAGTAATAAGACTCCAAAAAAGGACCCCCACAAATAAAATCCACACTCCCTTCATCTCCCTATCTGCAAACCAAAATGTCTATAAACCACTTCTCTCAAGACTTCCATCAGCCCCTCTTCCCATCTCCCCACCTCCCCATCATGCTTAATAACAACCCCAAATCCTCCCTCTCCGACCACCTCAAGCAGCCCATGTTCGAGAAGCCCTTAACCCCCAGCGACGTTGGGAAACTCAACCGCCTCGTTATCCCCAAGCAGTACGCGGAGAGATACTTTCCCCTCTCACCCTCCTCCTCCTCCTCCTCCGCCGCCGCTGCCACTGCCCACTCTGCTGACAAGGCCTTGCTTCTCACCTTTGAAGATGAGTCTGGAAAGCTGTGGCGCTTCCGTTACTCTTATTGGAATAGTAGCCAGAGCTATGTGTTGACTAAGGGCTGGAGCCGCTTTGTCAAAGAGAAGCGCCTTGACGCTGGTGATTGCGTCGTTTTTGAACGCCACCGCTCTGATGGCGACAGGTTGTTCATTGGCTGGAAGCGCCGCTCGACGCCCTCTCCGGCGGAGGCTGCTGTGGCGCCAAGTGGCAGTGGCGGTGGGTGTTGGACTAGAATGTTCTACTCTGCAAACCCATATCCTTCTCATCATCATCTTCCTTCACCGCCATACCAATCTCCGGGTTCTACTCTTCCAGGTTTTTTCTTTTTTCTTTTTTTTTTTTCTAAAAGAATTTTAAATAAGCCCAACATTATCTATTACTGAAATTTTCTTCCCAAATTTTATTTTTCCTTTTTGAAATTTTACTTAAAAATGAATATTACCTTTATCCAATTGTATTGGGATCATAAAGGCCATCTTTTTCTGACCAAAAATGGGACTAACAAACGGAGTAATTTTGAAAACTGAAATCGAATAGTTTTATTTTTTAGCGAAGAATCAATAGTTTAATATAGTCAATAGAAAGCATGAAGAATGCTATAATGTTTTTTTTTTATTTATTTATAATTTTTCGGGATTTCTCTTTCCAGCATCCATAAATCATGCCTTTAACCACTCATAAATTCGTACTTTAAAATATAAAATACAAAATACCGAGAAATTAGTTTGATTTTTTTTTTTTTTTATTTCTTAATTTGATAAAAGAGGGTTTTTTTTTTTAATTAAAAAAAAAAGTTGATGTATGCGCATTGTTTTCAGAGTCCTCTGTTCAGAGTCAAACAGTATCGGTTGGGAATTCAAAGATACTGCGGCTGTTCGGGGTGGACTTAGAGTGCCAAACCGACATGTCGGAACCTGAACCACCGTCGACGGTCGGAGGCGTGTCAAGTATATCGGGTCGGGATCCGACCCGCCACATTTTCTACTCACATTATTCTTCTGCCGTTCCTCATCACATGGTATGCCAACTCAACTTCATATTATAATTATTTTCCCTTTTGTTTTTTTTTTTGTAACTTTAATATATATATAAAAAATTGTTTTGCATCTCCGATTCCCTTTTGGATTGTTCCCTATAATCAGACAGGGTTAGAGTCAAAATGGCAAAAAAAAGGAAGAAAAAAATACGCTTAAAAAAACAAGTTAGAAAAGTAGTGGTTTAATTAAATTGAACGGTCACCTCTTTTGGGGACAAAATCTGTGCATGAATCTAGCATTTTAGCTCCAAATATTGCTCAGTTTAATGATGATTCAATGTCATGTATGCTCACTCATTTATATTAAATAATGCAAGGGGATGACCTAACTAAACCATTATATGAGTAGCATGATAAAAAGCATCGCTACACTTAGTTCTGTATGCTATGCACATTTTTCGAACTTAACACTAAACAAATTAAACTTAGAACACAATCTACAAAATCCACACGAAAACAATAAAAGAACAAAAATAGTTCTATTGTAAGGGGAAAAAGACAATGGGTCAATATTTACTCTATATTTAGTGAACATAAACGTTTGATTACCAGAGAGTATGATTTGTAGCAATTTGGGATCAATACAAAGTCATCCAGTGTTGTATTTTTTTGTGTCTATACTAAAGAAAGCACAAGCCAATCAATATGAAAATGCTAGAAACGTATGTATTTTTATGAGGAGATTGGTAAGACAGAAGAAAAGAAAAGGGAAAGAAAGAGAAAATGGTAGGTTTCCAGATGGTGAGGGGGACATCGTACATTGACAGCAAGGGGGAAATAATATCGGACCATAAACTCTGCACAAATAAACCAAACCTCTGAAACTTAAGGTCACTCTCTGCCTTCACCTTCAGACATCACTTCCACTAAAAATTCAAAACCTTCCTTTCTTAGAAGCCTACACTGTATGGACTTAAACCTATTCAGTTTTTACTGCTCTTTTTGTACATCTATTTATAAGTTTCTAATTTTTAAGTTTTCTTTTCTTTTTCGTCTTAACAACTACTTAGTTCGGCTAAAATTCTGCAAATCCTGTCTGAAGAATTTTCTTTTTGTTTATCTATAGTCTGTAACAGATCATTTTAAGGGAGCCTAAAATGTGGTTCTAACAGGATTTCACTTTCCCACAAGATGTCAAGCAGACGAAATATCAAGGATAGAGATGTGTGGATGTGACGTCCCTGTACCGCAAAACCCACTTTTTTATCTTTCATAATTAAAATCCCCCACCAGTTCGCTTGGGAAGGGTCGCCCCATCAAATAAAAAAGAAGGGGAGATAGAATAGAGGGAAAAAAAAAAAAAAAAAAGGGAAATCCCAGATTTTCTGGCCGAGTTCCCGAGGTCAGAGGTGGGGGAAGGTGAACAGAGATCACAGATAAGTATGTGTTGGGTGTGGAGAGAAAAAGAAGTGGGGTCCAAGAAGAAAGCTAGCAAGGGCTGACGTCAAACATGCAAATCGGAAACTAGGGCCGTTGAAGATCAGGAATGAGGAATTTACTTTACTACTGTTGAGATTCTGGCTCAAGATTTTTGAGAGAGGCTCAAATTATGACTAATGGAACACGGGGAGAGGGTATGGGAGAGGCTAATGCTTTATTTGAGTGGGTGGGATTGGATGGATCGGTGGCAGTCCCATCGTACTAGCCTACCTCTACCCCTACTACTATCTTTTATAAGTCTTAGCAAAATCTAACCTTTCTTTCACACCTCAATTATATAAGCATTTACCTCACAATTGTCGTGTCCTTTCAATCTTTTTCTGTGAATCCATCTGTGATCTAATCTGCTCTGCTTATCGAGAGGATGTTCATTTCATGCCATGTCTGCCCCTGCATTCAATACGGGGATAAAAATTGATAGCAGTTTTGGATGAAAAGACATCTTAAAGAACATATTCATGTGTCCTCGCCCAAAGACTTTAACGTTGTGATGAGCATGCTTTTATTATGACTAAGAAAATAACAGAGAATTCAACTCGTGATGTTTTGACAAGTTCCGATTACAACATATCAAGAGAGTATGTTAACTTTATAATAATTTAAACTATGGTTTAAAAGTATTTCATTAGAAAAGCCTACAATCTCAAATGCTAGATCAAACTCAAGTGAGCGTCAAATCCTCTGAACATTTACTCCATGGTCACATTTCGAGAAAGTTTGCATCAAGGAAGAAACCTACCAGATTTCAGATCGAGGTAAGTAGCAGTGACATAAGGTAGAAACAGAAAAACTGTACTCCTCTTCCAACTCACTCTATTGTGATTGGTCTGCCAAAAACTGTGGAGTCCATTTCAGTCCTATCATCATACTCTCAAACAGACAGTGTGTTCTTTTTAGCACGTTAGGCACATAACTCCAAAGAAACCAACTAGCTCATTTGCAATCAACACAGCACCAATCACAAAAACTATCTACTGTATAGTATACTGACATATTTTGTTACATTTCGACTCCGTATTTGTAGTGTAGGCTATAGAACAAATGAAAACAGTAAACGATGAGGTGTCTATGAGTTGGTAAGACAAAATGNGGAAAAGCAAGTAATGAGATCATGCATTGATGATTAGCATGGAATTGTGTTGTGTCTACAGCATCTAAAATGAGGTGCAAATGTTCAGTACAACTTGCAGAATTATAAAAAACATAACATTAACTAGTGGTTGAATTAGACATAATATCAGCATATTATTACCTGTGCGAATGATGAAAAGATAAGGAGATCTTGCTAGCGAGGCCCATAAATGTTCGGACAAAAGAGGTAGCCATTGACCTCTCTGGTTGATGATTTTCTAATCTCCATCAGTGGCTTTGATAGTGGGGGTCCCCAGATGTGTGCAAGCTATCATTTGCATTGAAGAAATGGCTTATCAAAGAATGAAAAGACTCTACTTTAGGGATATGTTGGGCAAGCATAACTCAATTATGCTGACTAAGTACAGTACACATATAGTAACAGCTAGTGATAATTCGTCCACGGTCCATTCCACTTCATCTTTTCATCGATCAGATCATTTGCGCCTCAAGAATACCCTTGAAGGCAGTGACAAACAACAATACCAAAAATCAGCATAGTCAATATTTGTAATCATCTAAAGGTAATCGAAAAATTTACATTTCAAGGGCTGCATAAGAGTGAATATGGGAGTTCAGCTCATGCGACCTTAATCAATTCTCTGACAAGAAATAACTCGAGGGAAAATATTATCATACTGTCACTCTGGTTTAGGAAAAAAACTTTTAACCAAGTATCACAATAAGGCTTGCAAGAACCATGTGCTTGAAAACTGAAAAGATAAGAAGCAACGGCAAGCATGAAACTAGACAGCAGACACGATACTGAGCAACCTCATAATTGATTCCTTTTTAAAATGTAGTCCTAAAAAAAGCATAAAAAATATGAAGCAATTGGCAGTACCTCATTAGTTTTCAACAATTCAGGCTTCGTTGGGAAAGTCAAATTGTAGCTCGACATTGGGAGCTCATTTGTTAATAACAAGAACCCAATTATAAATGGGCCCTTCATGCCAGTCATTTTCAACCTTCCCTCCCACCATAATAAAATGTACTTGAGCATCTCCACAGCATCTTATGACCTAACTCTGCCACTACGTTTCTTTCTCAATTTGCAAAATCAGCGTTCAACTCTTTCTTGTCAAAATAAAGAGTTATGGTTGCACTGGAAACTCAATCCACCATGCAGATACCTCAAGACATAATTGAAAAGCCAGAGTGTTATTAACGTGAACGCAGGGGCCAGATGCAATGTACAATTCATGCCTGAAGTGTTAGGAAAAATTATCCAACTTTGAGATAAATGGTAAACCAAACCTTATGGGAGCAGAAGTTATGTCCCTGTGGTCTTTTGCGAATTTCACACATTTTCTCAAATGTGCCAGGAGTAAGTTTGGACCAACAATCCAACTTCCAAAAGGACGAAGGATAAAAGGCCTTGAGAGTCCCAAAGGAAGACCACATAGGTAGAAACAAGAAAAGAACTGCTGAATTATTCATTTAGCAGCCAAAAACAGCTTCCTTCACACTAATATCTCCATGCCTTCTTGTAAGCAATTTAAGTCACTAAGAACTCCAAAATAACTGACACTAGTAGGGGAAATAATAATAATACTAAAATTAAAAAAAAATCATGCAACTAGTTCTGTAGGGAACATAAAGGTTGAATTTGCTACCCTTTTCTTATGACCGTGTGTGTTCGTGTGAATAAATAGGTGGTGCTTAAAACAGTATGAATTTCAAATTGCACCGCGGAAACGACACAAAAAATCTTAACCAATTTTTACAACTAGAAACTG
Source organism: Cucurbita pepo subsp. pepo (assembly GCF_002806865.2). NCBI lineage: Eukaryota > Viridiplantae > Streptophyta > Magnoliopsida > Cucurbitales > Cucurbitaceae > Cucurbita > Cucurbita pepo. The sequence continues at coordinate 1,471,737 of NC_036640.1, read as the reverse complement.
AACTGCCCAATCCTCTAAACTAGTGTAGTCACAATTCTGTAGCTTTTACATAAAACATAAATACGATCAGAAATTTTTATTTCATTTTTTCGCTTCCCTTCTGGGAATCAGAAATTTCCTTTTTCTCCATGACTTGCTGAATACCTTCTTGATAGCCATCTATAAAATTTTTCAGAGCGTCTCTATATGCAGAAGCTTTAGTCATATACACCCGCTGCAAAGCTGGTTTTAATGTTTCCATTCCTCCTCTTGCAGCCACGGCTGGTTTTTTTATTTTTCCAACAAAAGAAAAATGGCAATCTAATCAGGAACAATCCAATCCAATAAATAGGAAAAATCGTACAAACGGGTTGAAAGGAAAAGAAAACGTAAAGAAAATCTAATTGCAACAGAAGATGCACCTAAATCAATGTACTGCTAAAGAAAAGACAACAGAATAAGAAAACTTGAAATTCATGATTAACTTAAATAAAGAAAACGATGGTTTATAGGGGTGTTTGTCATGATGAGACCTCAATTTTTAAGTACAGAGTTCTTTAGTACATTAGGGAACACACACAATATAGTATAAGACACACACTGTTAGGGTCTAAACCACCCTACATGATCTCCGGGATAACCATTGCCATTGGTGTGCAGTTTCAACTGTCAACCTCCATTACTGGTCCACTGCTACTGAAACTAATTTTCCCCATTTTACGCTCAAGTTATACAACTAAACCATATTCTCACACTGAACCCAACATTTTCTAAAATAGCTTTTATACATAAATTGTGCTGAGAATTGTTCTGAGAAACTCTCCTTCAACCAAATTCTCATTTCTATAGTCAGCTTTGAAAAGTAGATATTCTGTGAGAGAGATAGGGTTTTACTAAATTAAGTGGCTCTGGGGAGAATTGACACTACTGACTTTGACACAGACACTCTACCTAATGGTCTATTTCTTTTCCCTTTCCCCTCAATGGTGAACTGTTGAGGATTGGAATCATACATTTTGCCAATATTTGTTTTTTTACACGAATATAAAATAGATTCTAGTAAACTTTAAGTTTAGCCTTGCTCCTAATCAAGATTATAGAGATTGTTGTAGGTTATTCTGAGTCCTCTTTTTGTGGGAAAGGGAATATTTGTTTGGCATGCTCGTTTCTTTCATAACATGTGAAGTATTTTGCACGAGAAGAATAAGAGGATCTTTGAGGACAGGGGCATTCTGTGGGAGGAGTGTTGCATACTCCTACACCTCACTGTGAACTTCAAGTCTCTTCTTTTCTGAGACACACCAGCAGTTTAATTTCTGATAAACAATGTAGAGAGAAGTAATGTATGTCCCATGGCCAGTCCAAGGTGGTAATGTCTGCGATGAGCAATATTGCTTGAAATATTATTCGTTGTTCTTTTTTCCATTTATTCAACTCTAGCTCTTTCGTTCCCTTGTTTGTCTGACCTCTCTTTTGTGCTTTAAATAACTTTTTGATATAATAAATGATTGACACCGACAAGTAGGAATGTGAACTGCAATCTAGAACTCCTAGTTGATAAAATAAATGTAGAAACCATAACAGAGCATTCTATATCTTTGTGCCCCTTTTGATAGTGGATTATGGTAGGATTTCTAAATTACCAAAGGCGATAATGTCTTATAACTACAGTAAAATTAAATAAGAGAGTGAAAGTGAGTTTCAGAATTCAGAAGTATTGCATAAGAGTAAGGGAGATATAATTTGAGACACAAGCACAATTTATAATCCCACAAGCTTAATATGAAGGGCAGAAATTAATCAAATGAATACCATTACCACACAGCATCATTGTTTGATGTTATTTGGCTGCTATTTCTATCCTGAGGATTGATTGTTAGATATCTCATCAACATCAACAACCATGAGATGAGAGTTAAATCTAATTAAATACAGAGATAAATTTATAAGTATCATAAACTAGTTGTAAGAAATCCTCTCTGCGAACACAGTCCCATATCAAATTTAAACAGGGGAAGCAAAGAATAACCAGAAAACAAGGACTAAAATATTGAGTATACTTATGACCATTCTATTCACATCTTCAGCTCTTTCCATTGATACCAAGGCATGCTTGACAAGATTACAAAACCATGAAGCATTAACTATCACTATTTCTTTCACAAGCATTAAATATTAAGGAATATTTCAATATTCAGCTATTGAACTTGAAGCAATTTTATCTCATGCATCAACAGGCTTTGTTGACCAGGAACTAGAAGTCAGTAAACAATATACATCAACCACTAGTGCACTGAAAATCATGTTCCAAGTAAAATCAATTGGCACCCCAATCTAGAAGTTAGTAGACAAGAACTTCCCCCGATCATGAATACGTGATCACAAGTATAAGAAAATATTTCATTTCAGTATAAAACATCTGAATCAAACTATAACACAAAGGTTGGTTACCCAGATCTTCCAGTGTTGAAGGTTCTTTCTCCTTAGGTGCACTTTTTGCTGAATTCTTTTTGTTTTCGCTTTCTTCCACCTTATAGTCATTTGGTCGCAGTTCAGGACCAATGTCCCGCACCCAGCTTGCAGCATATAACCTGGAAGCCTCCTTCAACACCTAAAATCAACATACGAGCATACTTAGAATAAGAGCTTAGTAAAATCGAATTTCAATGACCAGTTAAATAATAATCATAGATTCGATTAGAAATCGAGTGAACAGTACTTCAGTCAATCCCGTAGCACTAGCAAGTATCTTTTCCTCTCAATCACAGATTAGGACTTATCAATCCGTACCTAAATACTTGCAAGAGAGAGTAGAACAACTGCAAAGCCAACAAGAGAAAACGAGAACGTCAACGAATAATAGTTTACCAAGAATCGTTCATGCCATGTAAGCTTTCGACGCTTCTTTGAATGCGGAGGATCCGGCAACGACGAAGGAAATGCAATTTCCTTCAAATCATACCGAACGTAGTCATAAATCTTCCTTAAAACGATCCTCGCCTTCATTCCTGCTACAGATTAGCTGACTTATATTTCACCATTCCATGCATTTGCTGCTCCAAGCTTGTGTTCCAACAAGAAATTGGCTCGAAACTTCATTCAGAGAAAAAGAGGGAAATGGAAATTCCGCAGAGGAAACGATCCTCAGTTAACCTGATCGAACGGCTCACTCTCATCGTAAGTAGATGGGCCGGGCCCTAAAAATTGGACCTAAAACACTGGTTAGGTTTATCTTGGGCCGGACGGCTAACCATCAATAGCGAAGCCCATAATCCAATTTTGTATGATATTTGATCAGAATTTGAAGAGAATATTAATTATTTAAACTATTTTTTTTAAAGCATCAATAAAATGTTATTTATAATTATTTAAATTTTAGATGTTTTTATTATTTTACTTGATAAAATTTAACTTAATATATTTAAAAATTTTGAATTAATATTTAATCCTTTTAAAAAATTTATGAACTAAAAACTATAATATTTTAAATTATAAAAATATTAGAAATTTCAATACATATCTATCTAGGTTATTTGTTGTTTATTAAACCAACTTGATATTATCACTTTTAGGGTAAGCTTTGGTAGTTTTGCTTTGGGCTTTCCAAAAGCTTCATATTATGGAGATAGTATTAGTCAATTCTTCCAATAATTCTCAACAAACCTGACCTTTACAAATCTCGGTCACCAATTTGGCCCTCTTCCAGCCTTCTCTCTCACCCAAGATCAGCACAAGAATGGGTAGATCCTGATTTAATCTTTTAAGTAATTTAAAAAGGCCCTGAATGGATTATAATTTTTACTTTTACCATTTGTATTCACCGCAAGAAATGAGGTTAAAAAAAGAAACTTGAGTAGAGACCAAACATTATAATTATTAACCAGAAAAAGACCAGTTCTTACTGACCTCTTCCACTTTATTTAAGCTTTGCAGACATTATGAGATGAAAGCAAGCATTTAAGCATACATAATATAACATGGAGTTGACTTAAGGATATTAAAAGTCAACACAAGATCCCCTCTGTGAACCCAATGGAATGAAGCAATAGCAGGGTTCATCACACGGAAGTAGTCCACCTCCACAGAAATTTCCAAAACATGACGGCCGCGGCGGTGGTGCAGCTTCCGGTGCAACTTCAGGTGCACCCTCAGCCATTTTTATCAGCTCATCGTACCCGTCCGACACATCTCGGTCGTTGCTACCGTCCGCGACGAGCTGGTTTCGAGCTAAAGAGCTCGTAAATGCCATCGTCACTAACAGCACCACCAATGCCACCTTCTTTCCCTCCATATTCACTCTCTCAATATCTCTTTAACTCTTCTCTCAGCTTCTTTGCTCCTACTTCCATGGATAGCTTCTCTATTTATTGAAGATTCCTTGCATTATTTTAAATATTTTATGAGGAGCACGTTTTTTTCTTTTTCTTTTTGTCTTTATTTATTTATTTAATTTTATTAAAATCTCACATCAATAAGAGTAGAACAAGTGACAGTAAACATGCTAATTTCGAAGGGATGAACTAAACATTTTTTACGAGGGTGTGGAAGTTTCTGTTGAGGATGGTTGGAAATGAGTCTTAGCTAATTTAGAGAATAGTCACCATTGTTAGGAGGCCTTCTGGAGAAGTCCAAAGTAAAGCCACGAGAGCTTGTGCTCAAAGTGAACAATATCATGTCATTGTGGAGATTCATGATTCCTAACATTCTCTTCTTAGCAGATTCAAAAAACTCAAAAGAGACAATATTAGCACTGGGATCGTGACAAAAAGCAAACCTTATCTACACGTTGCCGATTAAAAAAGAAGAGAGGAGGAAAGTGTAGCATACAAAACGATGGCGCGAAGATGCCAAAATCATTTTATTTTATGCTTCTATTATTTATAATTAATGGAACAAATAATTGTACTTTGGGACCACATTTCATTTCTTAATTGAATTACCTTATTATTCACATGGGAAGATATTATATATATATTCGTTTAGGATTACGCATAGGGTTTCTCTTATTTATCATCTCGATTTTTCCTTCTCATTTAAATTTATCTTTGACTTTTCTTGCGATATAACTGTGTTACCTACTTATCGCTTCTAAAGTAAAAACTATAATCACAAATTACTACACGTTCTTTCACTATAAGTTATCCTTATTATATGGTTCGAATGTGACGTGTTTCTATAGAAAAGAAATCAATCTTTTTCAAAATTATTTGGCGAACAATCCTTATTAACTCTTAATATTTTTTAGGATTTGTTTAAAAATTTTAATTAAGTGTTTCGTTGAAAATTGTTTAGAAACACGTTGATTAAATATCATATTATTATTATTCTATTATCATATTACATATTAATACATATTTTTTACATGTTATTTGGCATATGATATTTAAATTATTCATATTGCTAGTCAACAAAATTCACTTTCAAAAAGTCGAGATAATTTGTCAACATTTCCCAAGGGACATAAAATTTAAAAGAAAAATAATTAATTGGCACTAATTGAATTAATTAACTATTAATAATTATATTTTAAATAGAGTAATTTCAAAGTTGAATAAACAAAATTATATTTAAAAATTTTAATTTGGATTAAGGTCGCTTCATGGTATCTAGGAATACGAAATAAAAGCTCACAAACCAATACTAAATTATCGAAAATTGAGAACACAATAAATTGAGCCCAAGACGTTAAAAAACAAGACAAAAAAATGGACTGGACCACGAAGTTGCTAGAATGTGATATTGACACACACATACATACAAATTACTAAAGTAGCACGTGTTTATTTGATTTTATAATAATAATAATAAATAAATTATTTATATATAATTTAAACTTTTTAATGGATTCTTAAACTAATTTTGTGTAATAAAATTTCAATACATTTAACTATTTTTAAAATTCATAGAGCAATTAAATAGAAAATTGAATATATGTGTGAGGGTGTGTTCTAAATTAAATTATAATTTAACGCAATCAAAAAAAAAAGATAGGCAACTGAGAAACAGCCAATCGAAAGTGGCCACGTACTGGACAAATGGATAAGAAACGAGCGGCGGACAATCAGAGCTCGAGATTCCTTTTTATTTGAGAGGAGGAGGAAAAGAAAACGTGAGTCTTTCAGATCTCCAAAATGGTATGATATTGTCGACTTTAAGCATAAGCTCTCATGGTTTTACTTTTGTCTTCCCCACAAAGTCTCGTGTTAATAGAGATAGTATTTCTCACCTATAAATCGACGATCTTTTACTAAATTAACTTAGGTCTGACTCACTCCCAATAATTTAAAAAAAAAAATAGAGGTTTTTTTTTAAATTTTATATTATTTATTCCATTTATTTTTCTCAACTTCCTTTCATTTTTATTTTTCGTTTATTTTTTATTTTTTAAATTATTGTTTATTCTTTTTATAACTCATAAACTATAAAAAATACATAAAACGGAAACTGTTAAGGGTATCGAACCAATATTTGAATTTATAGGGCCTAATTTCGATTTCAAAGCCCATGTTCGATACCCACCTAAGCCCAATATTTTTAGTGAAGCCCAAATTCTATGTAAGCCCACACTACACGACCCACGAGAAGCCCAATTTCAATGTAAGCCCACACTACACGACCCACGACCCACGCAGTGAACATTCAATTTAGCAGAAGCCCCGCTAACAAATAAAAATATAATTTTCTTTTACTTCACACAATAAAAATAAACACGTGATCCACGTGATTCACGCTTTCCGTATTCCGAAAAGTAAGGACCCAATCTGTTGAAACCAAAAACAGCGACAAGAACCTCAAGGATCACGAAATCATGACTGTGAGTACTAAGAAAACTCATAAAGTCAAAGATCATTCTGCAAAGCATAAATTCATTTTAAAATATTATGTTTTACTTTAGTCTTCAATGGTGTCCGGAGGGACCCTAGATTCCAGTAATTTTCTATATATATATTAATTAATTAATGACGATTTTTAATTTTATAATAATTTAATTTATGAATTTTAACGTCTAATAATTTAAATATATTACCGAATGTATTTTTGTAAATTTTAAGTATGAATGTCACAATGTTCATATAGTTATATGGTTTAAAGTATAATAAAAATCATATAATATTTATAGATTATTTATTTGGTAGGCTTTTCAGTTGGTGCAATATTGACTAAAAACATAATAATATTAATTCTGCAATGTTTTGGCCTTTTCTTTATTCCGTCAATGTTTAATTTTAATAATAAATAACTAAATTATGTTTCATTGATTTGATAAATCCTTAAATAGTACAATTAAATAGTCTATATGATTTGATAGGTAATCATTGCTTCTTAATCAAACTTAACTAATTAATTTGTTAATTAAACTAATAGTGACAATTGATTGCTCGTAAATTTATTTCTATATTTTTAAGGATTTATTTGATTATTTTAAGGAATTTAAGCAATTTGAGTGAAATTATTGAAATTAATCGTTGCTAAGGGTGTTATGTCATAGAAATATGATATTATTTTCTCGAACCTATTTGAAGCTCAATGATGTATCTTATCTCATGCAGTGAAACCTCAAGATTTGTAAGGACAGTGTTTGAAAACTATAAAAACATCAAATCTTGTCATTCAACATCGTTGAAACACTGCCTCTAATGTCTCGACGAAATATTAAGAATTCACTTGTATAATTTGAAAAAAGGGTTTGGTTAATGACCGTTTTTAGAAAATTTAGGTCAAACGTCAATTTTTTAATACGACAATAGAATTAATTGAAGTTGAAAAAGTAGATCAATAACTTTGAATCTCGTGACATATGATGGGTTGTATGGTCTATTAATTGATCAAACTATTTTTTCTATCGATAATTTCATAGTCTAGAAAATACATCAATTATTTCTCGATGATTTTAGTCTACAATATGGATGTTAGTAATTACGCTACTTAATTAAACTAGAAACCATGAGGACGACATACCATAACTTGACATCGCATACGGTTTGCATTATTTAAATTAAGGTAATTACTCATAAATAAAATTAAAACATAAAATATTTATTTAATTTTTACTCTAAATTAAATCGACAATTATTAAACTCATTCAATTAAAAATCATAAATCAAATATAAATACGTATTTATTAAAACCATAAATCAAATAATTCCATAAATAATGTAAGCGTAGTTTGAAAGATTCCATATATATTTTCAAAACCTTTTTCATTCCTTCGAAAAGTTTGAATTGATTATTAAAATCAGTTTGAATCCTTTAATTTAATAGGTTAATTAGGACGTAATTTTTATAATAATATTTTTTTTTTTCAGAAATTAAGATCCAGAAAATCTTTCAATGGTCGGAAAGGAATCAGTCAATGGAATTATTTAAAACATTTAATTCTTTTTTTTTTATGATGTTGTTGGGGTGAAGGAAACCCAATTTTAAATATTTATATATATATATTTTAAATTATAATTATTTTAGCTCTAAAAAATTTATATTAATTATTTAATTATTTAATTATTTAATTGATAACGAGAGGACCAAAGACACTCGGGCTAAAAAAGATATAAGAATAAACTTTGGGGGTATTTTAGTAATTTAATAATCTAAATGACGTTTATGAAAATAAATAAATTTATTTGAAATGACGTGAAAATAGTGAGAGCGCTTTGACTTTAAGGAAAACAACGACAAGACATGTCATTGGCATACATAATATTAACTAAATGCTTTAATAATATTCATTAAATAACAACTTTAATATTAAAAATTGACGTGGTCCTCTATTAGCAATTTTGAATATTATTTTATTTCAGTAAAAATTAAAAAGTAATATTTATTGAAATTAAATTGAGTAAATTTGAGTAATTAAAAAAATAATAGAAAAAAATACCATATTAATTTAAGACAAGGTGACAAAATATACTATGAAAGATAATTGACACGTGGTGTATTTATTATTCCTTTGTAGGAAGTAATCAACACGCGCCATCCACATCAAGCTTCTCTTGACGTATTAATAAATTAAACAAATATTATTTTTTATTTATTTTCTTAATTTCCATATTATCAACTAATATAATTAATTAGTGAACATTATTTGAAAGTAAACAAATAAATGAAAGGATTGGGATGGTTTTTTTAAATAGATAAGCAAAGCTTTGAAAATTAAATAAATAAATAAAAGTTTTGGTTTGTGGATGTTAGGTAAGAATACGATGAAAATTGTGGCAAAAAATTATTTAAAAATTTTAGATAGTTATAAAATAATGGTATTTATTTATTTACTTATTAAATTTCATTAAAGGTAGGTGGAAAGTTGAAAATTAATTATCTCCTCATTTTAAATATTTTTAATAAAATAATTTTGATAATAATGATAAATGTTGGTGAATGTATAAACAATATCAATTAAATTAACATAAATGTCAACCGAATGCATAAATAAATTATTAAAGTGTGAAGGTTGTACGGGTGGAGCGACGAAGGAAGGAGAAAAATACAATTCCCCATTTCTTAAGCTATTTCATATATATATATATATATATATATATATATATATATATATATATATATATATATATAATTATTAAGAAAGATGAAAATAAAAATAAATTTCTTTAATCCTAGTTATTATTAAAATAAAATCATTTAAAGTTGAACACTAGGATTCGATCATCATCGAGCCCTAGCAAACCCAATTCAAAGCTCAAATAGTCCTTAAGATGAGTGTAACAACTCAATCTCACCGCTAGTAGATATTGTTCTAATTGGGTTTTTCCTTTCGAACTTTCCCTCAAAGTTTTTAAAACGTGTCTACTAAGGAGAGACCTAACATATTCGCTAATACTCGTTTCTCTCTCCAATCAATGTGGGATCTCACAATTTACATCCCTTCAAGGGCCAAGCATCCTCCCTGACACACTGCCCTATGTCCACCCCCTTCAAGACTCAATATCCTTGCTAGTACACCGTCCGGTGTCTGGCTCTAGTGAGATCCCTCATCGATTAGAGAGGGGAACAAAACATTTTTTTACCGAGGTGTGGAAACTTCTCTCTAGTAGATGAGTTTTAAAAACCTAAGGGAATGTCCAAAAGAAAAATCTAAACAAGACAATATTTGGTAACAGCAGACATGAGCTATTACAGTAAGTCAAACCAAGAGCTAAAAAAAACTCAAAAGTCCACCTCAACCAGAACCAACTAGGGCCAGGTGACCTCAATTGCACGTCTATAATATGGGCGTGTCTATTTATTGTAGCGTAGCCAAATGTATTAATGGTGATCGGTGCAACATTGTTTTACAAACTTTATGAAATTAATTAATTGACCAAATCATTAATTTTGGGATTACAATTGTTATTAAAATGGCCTCAACAACTTTTTTTTATTTTTTAAACAAGGAAAAAATGGTCTACAAGCTATATCTTAATTTATTGTATAATTATTTTAAGATAATCTCTAAGTATTAGGAAGGTGGGTCGAAAATCCACCATGGTTAATTGACTTAATATTTAATTAAGTCTAAAAGACTTTATTTTTTTCTCTCTCTTTCTAAAAAATACTTTAATTAATTAATTAATTTAATGAAAGAATCATTTGTGGGCGTCGAGATTGAAACCCAAAAATGTTTAATGGAAGATTAGTCGTATTCCAAGATATATATATTATAATCAACTTGATAAATAATAATTAGACTAAAGGTGTGAACTAATAATATAAAATTCCAATCCTTTACCATATTTATGCAATATTACTTTTGTAAATTTAGTATTTTTAAATTTATTGTTTAATATATGTCCTTATTTATTGCAATTTTGGAAGTTTATTTAGCCCATAACAATATATAATAATAATAATAACACGAGGATCTAATTGTTCCCTCTCTCGTTAAAATAACAGTTTTGGTATATTCCATTTAAAATTTTAAAATGATAAAAGTAAAATTACGCATTTTATTAGTATTTAATTATTATTTTTACCTATAATTTTTGCAAGCAGAAAAAATTCATAATTTAATTCATAGTTATATTTTGTTAATGTGTAACAATAAGTCTGTATGTTAAAATTTATTAAATATTTTTAAATTCTACATAATTTGATAGTTTTATTATATATATATATATATATATAATAGTTGAATAAAAAATAAAATTATTATTTTCAATTTGACACTTTCTCGTTTGTTTTCAGATTATTATTTTAATTGCCATGTTTTTTCAATTAATAAATTAAATAAATGCAATGAAGGCAATTTTATAATTTTGTTGATAAAAAAAAAACAATTTACATTACAAATTATCTTTTATTTTCCCAATCATTAGAAAGAGAAAAACAATAGAAAAATGTGTAAATATATATTTTGGGAAACATTATCTTTTGGCACACACCTCGAGAGATCTTATTTCGCCAACGTGACACTAATAAAAAACAATTAAAAGTTTCTAAATATCATAAATTTAATATTTACCGATATTAATACAATATTATCAGTTTTCTATCTTTTAAATAATACTATAAGCACGTTTGTTTTAAATATAATATCTCTAATGCATTTTAAAGCATACATTTACATTTGGTTATTAATTTATTAACACAGATTCAAATATTTATATCCCACGTGTTGTATAAAATATAACGACGAGAATTTAAAAGTTTACCAAATTTAATTTAATTTAATTTAAAGTATTGACTTACCAGAACTTTATTGTCATTTTTTTCTATGTTTTGAGTTTGAGTCGGACTTTCTTTCCACTGTGTCTATTTATGAAATTGGGTTTCGAGTTTAAATTTTATATTAATATTTTAATCAATACATATATATATACATATGTGGGTCGAAGAGAATAGAAAAAATTACAAAGCATAAAAGGACATAATATTAATAATAAAAAATTAAATTTATTTAAAAAGAGAAATGGATGTTTGTTAATTTAAATATTTTTATATGAATTTTTAGATTTATAATTTTGAAAAAACGTATTTATTATTTTTGACATATTTGTATGGTTATTTTTGTAAAAATTGATATATCAACGGTTTAAGTTGACGTAGACCCACACCCTAACTGTATTAAATACAATGAAATATTGATGGATATATGCCACGTAGTGATATGGACAATATATTTATTTATTTTTGTTTGGAAATTTCTTTTGTTGCGTGCTGTTTGAATATAAATAGCTTACTTTCCCTCTTCAAAGGGATCAAAGCCCAAAATTTTCTAGAAAATGTCATTTTGTACCATTGGGATTTCAGGCCCGGAGCTGTATCGGACCTCTTCCCCGTCGGCGTTGTCAGCGTTCTCCTCCAGTGACGGTGACGCCGCTACTACGTCTGTTACCGATATCCATCCAGATGTTCTCCGAACTCACATCTTGACGCGTCTCGATGGACCAGCACTTGCCGCGGTCGCCTCAACTTCGTCGCAACTTCATTGCCTCACTGCCGACCCAAACCTCTGGGCGGAACTTTGCCGCTCCACGTGGCCGTCGACGGCGACACAGCGCCTCCACGCTCTGATTTCAGAATTTCCCAACGGTCCTAGGTCCTTCTTCTCTGATTCCTTCCCTCGTCTCTCTTATCACTCCGAAACTTCAACCTCTTCTTCTCCGTCCTCGGCAACCTACAGCCGCCGCCGCCACCGTCACCGCCGCCACCACTTTACGCCGGAATTGATCTCCGCCGTCGACATCTACTACCGGGGAGAGATGGTTTTCAGCAAAGTCGTCGAGACAGAGACCCTCTCCGGATGGTTCCGATGCACGCCGTTTCGAATCGATATGCTTGATCCTAAAGACGTAGTTCAAACGCCGATTAAATTTCCAATCGGCGACGGAAATACATGCTGGGAGCTTACGGAGGATCTGACTCTGAGCTGGATTATGATCGACACCGCCGGACGGCGAGCGATGAATCTGTCGAGCTACCGGCCCGTCAGCGTGCAGCGACACTGGTTGAGCGGGGAGGTGCACGTAAGATTCGCAGCCGTGCTCGAGGGTGAAAGAGGAACGGCGACGGAATGCGTGCAGTGCGGGATTGCAGTGACGTGCGGAGGATGGGAAGGAGGGAATTTACAGGTGAGGGAAGTGAATTTGCAGGTGGAGGATCTGGACGGAACATATTTGAATGGGAAGGATAGTTTAGTAATTTTGGAGAGGGCGTTGGAGGGTAAAACGGGAAGAAGGGGAAGGAAAAAGTTGGAGGAGTTTATGGCGAAGAAAAGGGAGAGGAAAGAAAGGACGTTGAGGAGAGAAGGGACGTTAGATATGGTGTGTTTGGCTTTTGGGTTTCTTGGGTTTGCTACTTTCCTTCTTTCTCTTATTATTTAAATCATAAATTAAAACTAAATAAAATTAAATAACTACAAGACTATTCATTCACACTATTAGTATTATCTTTATAAAAAAAAAAAAAAAAACTATATTATGAGCAACCTTATAAAACAACAAATATATTATAAAACTACGACTACAACACTATTCTCTTTATAAAAACGTCATTTAAAAAAATGCTGACTTGATAGATAATAAAGGAAAAGATCATTCGTATTCTTGATGGTAATTAAAATTTGCTCCCTAACACCCAAGGCTCTCTCTTGCGACAATTGCGTGCATGTGATGCCATTCGCTCGCCTTTCTAATGACTCTCTTTTCCCTTCAAAGATTGTAAACAAAGAAAAATTTCTCATCCGACCCTCATGTGAAGTCACGTTAATGAGACTTAAGACTTATTTTAAACCTGGAGACTAATGGATGCAAAAAGAAAGATTACTACCACAATATGGCAATCTGCAAACTAAGAAAATGCATAAATGTCTGTATATCAGTTTAGCTATAGTTAATAAGATACTTAGAAAATGGGAAGAAAATTTAAAACTTTTAAAGAAAAAAAGTCAGTTAATCTAATTTCTACAAAGTTTAAAAATTCCTGCAAGCTGACCTCTTTTTCCTGGAGCTTTTTAGCACATCTCTAGCATGAAGCAAATTGCTGAGAGAACATGTCTGAATCACACTTTCCATGCACAGCTACTACGTGGGTTCCCTCCCTGTTCAGCTAATTCCTTTCTGATAAATGACGGAACAATCACTTATCAGTTTTCTTCTTTAGGAGGTCCTCTCGCTATAAGATTTCTGCCAATTGAAAGGCAGTTTCACATAGTCCGCAAAAATAAGCCTTCCGTTCAAAGGCTGCAACAAATAAACATATGATTTGCATTTCTAAGATGTAAAAGTAATGATAGAGGAAAGTGCAGACCTTCCGTTCATCTTTGTCAGTACAATATGCGCTTCGTCTTCAGATGCAAAGGTGACAAATCCAAATCCCTTTGACTAACAGAGGCCCTGTCCATCAAAACTTTGGCTGGAGTAGAGAGAATTGTTTTTTGAAACTAAATTGCCATTGTAAGACATGAAAGCTAAAGTATCTGAATGGAAGCCCTCTTCCACAACCTGACCGTATCGAGAAAAGGCTTCCGATAGTCCTTTGCCCGTGGTGTAGAATGAGAGTACTGTAGCAGAATATTCCAGAACGAGGATTTCAATATGGAATAAGGAATTGTAATATGCATAGACTGATAAAATATTCAAAAGCAAAAATCTCAAGAGCATTATCATATACAAATGATTATATTCCTTTTCACAAGAACAGCAAACAAATCTATTAATCAATGTGGTGCTTGTGACTTGATCCGCTAGCGCTGGTTCGACTCCTGCCAAAAAATAAAACAATTTACAGGGATTTTATACTTCTTGTCCATTCTCTGAGTGAGTCGGGTCATCGGTTAGCTAGCTTCACCAGCTGATTAATGACTAAAGCAGAGTTGGAGAGGTTCTAACTTTTCCGCGAAAGTTGAGCTCGTTCGTTGACCCTCCCCTTGGATTTTCTTATTTTTTATTTGTGATGTATGTAAGAATCTTCTAGAAAGGAAAGAAACTTGAGATCAAAGGTTAACAATGAAAGAGGGATTAATATTGGGTCATGTCCACAAAATCCACTAATCCCATCACAGAACAAGTTGATGTGGCAGTTTGCCAGAACAAGAACACGCTAACGTTTAACCACAATCATGGTTAAGCTTAAGAACCTTAGACATCCTAGATTTGTAAAGCTAAAGCTGCATATGCACTCTTGGTCTCTGTAGGTTTTCTTTTTACGAGAGTTCAAGAGAGCTTCTACATTTTTAGCTATTTCAGGTGATTTATGGCCGGTTTTGGTGATCAAGTACAACGAGCAATGGCAACCAAAATAGGTCTTCCAATACAATAGCAAAAAGATTTAGGGAGTTCAAGCTCACGGAAGATGGAAACAAGCTATGATAGTTTCTGAGGAAGTTGTAGCAAACACAAGAGAGGTATCATTAGTGGGGAAATTTCTGTGACAAAAGAATGTTTTATTTTGACAGGAAATACATTTTGAACGACCTGGAAAGTATTCCATGAGAAGGCATTAGACGCAACGAAAACTCTTCATATTCAATTTCTCCGAGGTTAGGGTCGATAGCTTTAAAATGATCGTGGATGCTGCATGGATTACAGCAAGTGACTAATCTGTTTGGTATAATTGCTAAAGATAAATCCTACAAAAAGTGATAAAGATGGTTTGGAAGTAAATATTCAAGTAAAAGCATTAAAGACATGCCACACTGCACTCTTAGTGGATGATGAAGCTACCTGGGAGGTTCATATTACATTATGCTATAGACCTGGGGCTTAGGAACTTAACCATCTTTGGGCAATGGATAGTAGCAAAAAGAAACATGTTGAATGGTGAAGAGGAAGACCTCCCAAAAGTTGGCTCGGTGCTTGCGGACATCATGACTCCTAATTCAACTAATGAAATCTGATGTACAAGTTCTGCTATTTTTTGTCTCTCCATAAGTAAATGTAGGCTAAGATCAAGGATGAAACATTTTACAAATTCTGTACATTCGTTTCATATCTAACCAGCATTTTGATCTTTAACATCAACATTAAGAGAAAGTATGCAAATCATTCGATGTTTATCCTTTATAATATATAGAACAGATATCAAATTTTAAAATTAATATCAATACAACAAGTTCTCCTCAGAGGCCAAAGTTTTCCACGATCGCGGTTTCCAGAAGTAAATTAACACGAGCTCACATTCAGACAGTCAAATTTTCACTTGTAACATTAAAACAAAGTTTAGATTTCACAAAACTAAACGTATGGACATCACAGAGAGCTTAGTTCAATCATACAAAGTTAGCTCAATTCACAGAAACAGAGGAACGGTTAATGAGCATAAAAATAAAATTCGCGGCAAAAAATGTGATTTCAGTTCTGCAACGTTAGATGGACACTATGAATCGGAAAATGAACAGAAGAATAGAGAGGAGGAACGTTTGGCTTACCACCAACAAAAAGCTTCGAAGCTATGCCTCTAAAAGAGACGAGACGAGACGAGACGGCGGAGGAAATATAGGGGGAAGAACACGACGATTGAAGGATATTTCCGTCGCTTTTATGGTCGCCGACATGGTAGTAGTATCAAAGTGATCCTATGCGTTCATCTTCGTGTCGAGAGCGCGGGGGTTAAAGAACGGCCGCCGGAGGCTTGACTGACTGGAGTAGCGACGGGGACAAGTGGTCGTATAAAAGATTCCCAGCCCATTCTGCCGCATTCTGGGCCGAGCCCATTGGAACCCCAACACGGGAATCGGCCATCGTTACGAGACGAAATAAAAGAGTGGTTATTTTTAAAATATAAAATATTATTAAATTTAACGACTAAACTTCTCATTTAACTTTTAAAAATTAAAAAATTAAATATAAACTAACCATTTCTACAACTAGTATATATATATTTTAATACCAAAAAAAAAGTTCAAATATTAAATATAAAGTTTCAATATAAATATAAAAAACTGCTTATTGGAATGGACAGCTAAGAACAATAACCCATTCAATATAAAGTTTCAGTAACCACAGATCAAGGACATTACAATGCTAGAATATCCTGTAAACAAATTTGTAGCTGTGTTTATTCAGATGATCCGGAGAAAAATCGAACAGAAGCGAGAAATGTTACACGAGAACCCGAAAGAATGGGTCACCTATCAAATGAACGAATGTATAAAGAACGGCCTAGAGATGGGAAAAATTCCAGGCAGGTATATGGAAAACTATTGTTAGGCTAGGTCCTAAGTTCCTTTAGTCGTTGTATTAATTCTCCATCCTCGTGCAGCGAGTGCCGAATTTACCCGATTTGCAGCGTCTGCAGTGTCGTTGAGGGGAGAGTAGCTCCAACTTTCCGATATCTGTGAATCAAGAGATCAATCTATCAGGAAAGGTTTGATCTGCAATGTCTAAGTAATAATGATCAAAAGGA
Organism: Cucurbita pepo subsp. pepo; assembly: GCF_002806865.2. Taxonomy (NCBI): domain Eukaryota; kingdom Viridiplantae; phylum Streptophyta; class Magnoliopsida; order Cucurbitales; family Cucurbitaceae; genus Cucurbita; species Cucurbita pepo. The sequence goes on along the minus strand of NC_036640.1, from coordinate 1,454,424 downwards.
AACCATAGGATTGTCAAATTTAGTTACAGACAGTACTGAAGTTTACTACATGAATCCTGAAAACATAAGGAAGATAACTGGACTTACAACTTCTTTACCGGTGAACGGCCTGACCACTCCTTGTTCGGCGAGGGACTTCTGGAAGTCGGCAAACTTCCACGTGCATCGGTCAGCTCCAATCACGTAGACGGGTTTCCTTCCGAGATTACAGACATGTCAGACAAACAGATGAGCAACGTGAATGGTGTTCTACCACATTAGTTTCTAGTGTGCAATTTGTACTTTAAACATACCCAGTACTGCAAGCCTCACTCAACATACTAACCGAGTCTGCTGTTATTACAAAAGCGTCAGCCCACGCTAGATGCCCGAGATGCGGGTTTGGTCCTATGTAACATAATATGACAAATATCTTAGACAAGGTTCTATAATACAGAGTAATTATCATATATGTTTTCAGAAAAAACAAGGCAACTGAGGTACCTTCACCATCCCAAATGAAGACTTTAGGATGGGTGCTGAATTCTTCCACCAAAAGTTTGGATATCTAACATCATACCAGGAAATATGATCATCAAATCCAAAAACAAATAAATAAAATGTGAAATCCCACGTCGGTTGGGAGGAGAACAAAACATTATTTATAAGAGTGTGGAAACCTCTCCCTAGTTGACGTGTTGTAAAGACCTTGAGGGAAAGGCCAAAGAGGATAATGTCTGCTAGCGGTGGGCTTGGGCGGTTACAAATGGTATCATAAAGCTAGACACCAAGCAATGTGCCAGCAAGGACGCTGGGCCTCGAAAAGGGGTGGATTATGAGATCCCACCTCGGTTGGGGAGGAGAACGAAACATTCTTTATAAGGGTGTGAAAACCTCTCCCTAGTAGGCGCGTTTTAAAAATCTTGAGGGAAAGCCCAAAGAGAACAATATCTACTAGGGCCTAGATCATTACATAAAATAAAATATAAATCAAGTGATCAGGTATCGATGGACACCTTCTCTGGAGTTCGACGTGAAAATGAGATCCTAACACTTCCACAGCTCCACAGAACGTTTTGCAGCATAGTAGCTAACTGCTTTGCAAGATCGACGTCATAGCGACAATTGCCTGTATAGATCATATAGATGCAAGGTAGGGTTGGGTGATAATAATATCAATACAAGAACAGTTTAGATTTGAAAAAGGAAAAAAATCACACAATTTGAAGTGATTCCAAGTAAGATTTGCACATGATCTTGGTCAACAACCATTCTAACGTTTTTCTAGAACCAGAAGTAAAAATATTACTTGATGGGCCTCCAATATTAACAACGAGCAGTGGTTTTGGAAGATAAGCCAATTCATCATGCCATGTAGAAGCTGCACTTCTAAGTGCAGCAAAATCAGCCCGATGAAGAGCTCCAACCGTAAGAACCTGTGGATCAAGGTTCCAAATGATGAACAAATGCAACAATCAATAATTGTCATTGTTTTTCAGTGTGCTATGGCATCAAGCATATATGCGGGGCTAAGACTTACCACATTTTTTCCAGGAGGTTCACAAGGCGTAATCCACCGGCGAAGCAACCAAGGAATCTGTTGTCGTGCTTGAGGAGTCAACGAGTAATAATCGTGACGAGGAGCAATTACCAAATCAAATCTATCTAACCGGGACCTCGGATGTTGAATCTGAAGCAACACATAAAGATTTTAAGCACCTGATTAATGGTAAAAGGCATAAAGATTAAGACTCCAGATAGACAAAAATAAGTTCAGACCTGACAATCTCAACAATTATACAGAGAAAGGGGCTTCACCTGGACAACAAAAACATTTTCTGGAGCAAACCTTTTAATCGAGCTAGCAACTGAAATGGTATCTCTGCCAGATGCGATTACAAGCAATGGGCCATCCCTAACAATGATATAGTAGCACATGAAGTGAAGTAATTAGAGGACAGCCCTGCATCTGATCAGGAATTAGCTGTAAATTTAGTAGTTTCATCTAAAAAAATTTAAGAAAAGCCACCACCAGACACAAACTATACAGATTACAGCAAACTATTACAATATTAACTCTGTCTTCTTAGCCTTTGGAGCTAATCAACAACATTCAATTTAATAAAACCACTCTACTGGGAATATATCCCATAGTTTTCAAACTAAATATATGATAAAGGATTCAGATTTTTATTTGAGGAACAGTACTCATAACCTCAAGAGTTGGAAATGTCGGTCGAGACATTGGATTTACCAACAGGCAAAGGGTTCAGAACTTCTAGAGACCATTGAAATGGATTGTATGTAACCCCATTTTTCTAACATGCCATTAGAAAGAATGTACGAACGTACTTATCAAATGTTTCACGTGCCACTTTTGCAATTTGCTTTGCATCAGCTTCTAAAACGTGTGATAAGCCTGCAAATACCAATTCCATCAGGAATACCTTCTAGAGTTTGATGTAGGATAACTAAAGGATCAAGTCCATATAATTGCTATAGTTTCTTGTAATTAGGAACATTTATTCATATATAGTTTACATCAGCCTGTAAACCCCTATTTTACTCGTTCAGTCGATGACTTACAAGTTGACAGAATAACTACTCCGGCCGTGTTTGATAATCATTTAGTTTTTAAAAATTAAGCTTACAGACGCTGTCTCTATCTATGAGTTTGTTTGTTTTGTTATCTACTTTTTCTTGGAGTGTTTTCAAAATCCAAGGCCTTGAAAACTAAAAAGAAAATGGTTTTAAAAACTTGTTTTTGTTTCTAGAGTTTAGCTATGAATTCAAATGTACTCTTAGATCCTTGACGTTTTAGAGAGTGTTTATTCAAATGCCAGAGAAATGATCGGCCGGACAGAGGCTACGACTGCTTTCTTCCCACCACCGCGTCCTTCAAACACCAGTGGTACCATTTCTTGTTTCGACTACTATTGTATGTTATGATAATTTTTATTTGTCTTTTCGGAAATATGACAACCGCAGTAAAGAATGGTGAGAAAATAGGCACAATTTTCAAACACCAAAATAACTAGCATACAACAAGGAAGGCTATGATACTAACCCCTATATCAGCTTCACTTTCGAAGAATCATTTTTATAAGCAGTTCACTTCATAACCAATTCTCGACATAATTTACTAGTGAATTGTGAAGAATTAGCAAGCATTACCACTTTTCTTGGTCAGCAAAGGCATTCCATTCTTCCCTTCTACTTTTATGCTAGAATCACCAAAAATTTGCCTGATAAAAATGTCCAATTTCTTGTGGACAGAAACTGGGAGCCAATGAAGCCACTTATTGATCCCTCCCCTTGGCCTCATAACCCGCTGCACAGCAAACATAGACGAATTACAGCCGATGAATCCTTCAAATAAGCTGAGTTATAAAGCTTGCACGCAAAATCAATCCCAACTGTTCATATCCATTCGTAACACGAATAAATAAATCACACATCGAGAGTGCACATAACTCTGAAGTTAATTGAATTAACTGGTCTATTATGATCAAACTTGATTAAGGAAGTGGGTGACCACCAAAAAATTGATTTGGGAAAGGCATAGTTTATATAAACGATTGAGAAAAACAATAATATACTCACGTAAAGGGAGTGCCGACCTGAAAGGCCGAGAGCTCGAACCAAACCTAGGCACTGGTTCTCCGCGCCGGGGAAGCCATTTCCGATCACGACGGCCCTCCTGATGGCGCCGTATATGCCGCCATCGAAGATCTCCGGCACGCGGGATGAATCATTTGGAGGCTCCGGAAGTCTGATCGGTCTCATTTACAGTCCAATGCCCTTCACAATTAGTAAGGTATACAAATAATTTTTTTTGAAGCTTAGATTGAAATATTAATAAAACTCGCAATTTGCATTACAAATTAAAAATATTTTATGGTTTAATGAAGTCAATTGATTATATTTTATTTTGTATATATGTAATGAAACGAGTCGGGTTTTTTTATATTGGGCCTAGTTCATTAGAGGCCCAATAGGAACAAAAGCCCATTTAGCTCTGTTGTGTTTACTTCTTCCTTCCCCCGCGAAAAAGTTTCTGTGATTTTTCTGTGAAGCGACGATGTGGGCAAGCGCTGAAGGAGGGCCGCCGGAGGTTACTCTGGAGACTTCCATGGGTTCTTTCACCGTTGAGGTACTCTTTCGCTTCTCATTTATTTAGTTCTTTGTTTAGCTTCTCGTCCCGCTAAGTTTGAATTGAGTTTTACTCTTTATAGTTGCTTGTTTGTGGAATTCAGTTTTTCTTTGGTGCAAAACCGAGAATTAATAAATTAAGCTCATAAAATGTTGTGCTGTTGATGCTGGATTATAGCTTTACTTCAAACACGCACCGAGGACATGTAGAAACTTCATTGAGCTTTCTCGGCGAGGTTATTATGACAATGTCAAATTTCACCGGATTATTAAGGTTTGTCTCTCCTTTAGTGGTGGTTGTTTAGCTGCAGGTTGATCTCTTGAAGGCTTAAGCAGTCTTTTACTCCATGAGGTTTGGTCATTTCGTGTAGGATTTTATAGTGCAAGGTGGAGATCCCACAGGAACTGGACGGGGTGGGGAATCTATTTATGGGTATGCGTTTTCTTTTTATTGTATATCAATAGTTTTAGTTCCAAGTAAGTGTTCTTCATTTTATCGTGCGGTTCTCTCGCTGTCTTCACACGAGTGAGTACTTGAGTTGAATTCTGAGGTCCTTGAGTATTTATTTCAAGGTATTTACTAATTGGGTTTTCTTGACGTGTTGATGTGTTTCAGTAAGAAATTTGAGGATGAAATAAAGCCAGAGTTGAAGCATACTGGAGCTGGTATTCTATCAATGGCAAACGCTGGTCCTAATACAAATGGAAGCCAATTCTTCATCACTCTTGCCCCTTGCCCATCCTTAGATGGTAAGCACAGTTCTAGCTATTCTTGTACTCTTCTTAAAGTTATGTCAATCAATTAATATGCATTTCACTAGGAAATGATGTAAAAATGGCTTGCTTCAATGAGTAAGAAAGAAAATAAACTATACGGGTCTCTTTTTTGCATTTACTCCCGACTAATTTCATGACCCTAGTTGATTTTGGATGTAACCACATGCTTTATATTTGCAAATGACAAATCTATGTTACGGGTTGCAAGAACATTTTGGAAGGTTCGAGTTCAGAAGAATGAAGTACTTGAGTTCTGCCAACTTTAAATACTTTATGAACTGCCTCAATGTTTCAAGTGTAGGGTTTTGTACTACTATTTAAGCTTTTTGAATACATCACTAATCGGATGGGTTCATTGAATGCTTTTCAAGGAGTTTCCAATTGAAGCTATATGAACTCCTGAAATTAAATCATCCTGAAATTTAATCGTAACATGTTTCTGTGGAAGTCTGTTGAATACTAATATTTCTTCTATCCATCTTCTCTATTTCCAGGGAAGCACTCCATCTTTGGAAGAGTTTGTAAGGGAATGGAAATAATCAAAAGGCTTGGCAGTGTACAAACTGATAACAACGATAGGTATGCCTTCTCTTCTGCTATGCTTCCATTTTCCTTGTACTTCGACTATAGAAAACTGGATTTTTGTTGTCTTTAGATCAGTAGAGCTTATTAATCAATAATCACCTACTTGATATTAAGTACTGAAGAGAAGAATATTTTTTTTATTAGAAACAATTTCCACTCTAATTAACGGACAAGTACCAGAAAGGTACATGAGCTGGATACGAGCTAAGTAAGAAGTGAACATAAAAGCTTTTTTTTTAAATATCTGTGAGTGGGGGTCACCTTTGCCCATGGGACAAGCACCTAACCTACTACATTTAGTTGCCAAAGTAACTTGTTGGATATTAAATTCTAGATAGGTGACCATCCTGACTTGAACTTACTCCTTCTAAGCCCTTTAATATTTACATGGATCTTTTTCATCTCTAAGCCAATTTAGGGTGGTTGTGTACATACAAGGATTTCAACTAGGGAATTATGGACACCTTGAATCTTGTTTCAGCAGGTTACTTAATGAAATAGTAATAACAGAAGGAAATTTTGAATTGGAAGAGAATGGGAAGATGAGTAAAGAGAGAGTTATGAGTATAGGACCCCGAGGGTCCAAAGTCCATTTTGTATCAAACAAGGTATTCAATGATACAATTCAAAGCAAATATTCAAGAGGAAACCACTCTTCAAGCTCTTAATTCTATACCTCCTAAAATTTGAGCTAGAGTCTTGTTATTTTGTACTGAACAATTCTTTCTTGATGGTCATCTTTATCAAGTCCTAGATCTTGAGCCTCTCACCCGTCTGAGACACCATCTATTTTCATTTAATATTTAATTAGGCTAATCCACCTGATTACATATCGAAGCTAAAATCCATGGGGGTTCTTTCCACGCTACCAACTTCTATGTCTTAGAGGAGGCAACCATTCAGATGCGCTCCAAGCTTGTGAACGAGGATCTTTTTCAATAAAACTCTTGAGTTCATGAAGAAATCTCCAACTCCACTCAGAGATAAGTTAGGTTCCGATGTTTGAGATTATGAGGTTCAAAACCTCCCTGCTCTGTAGGATGAGAAACTATCATCCCTAGTTATGTGATAAGATCAAATAACAGTTAAGTCCCTAGGGATATCGGCGAGAACAGATTATTCCAAAATCAAACTTCCACCCTTTGGGTTCATTAATATATTTTATTGTTCCAACAAGTTGCTCAAAATTATCTCATTTTTAGGCATCTAAAAATCACTAGGAGAAGCTTTTCCCCTTGAGGCATCCCGAAATAATTAAGGGGCCAACTCCTCAGGATTCATCTGATATTAATTGCTTGTTTCTAGAAAATAGATTCTACAATATCAATGCCAGACGAAAAACTTATTAGAAGGTTGATTTTCAAACTCAAAATGTTAAAACTGAGTGTAGCCAGTTGGTTTTAGAATATCGGTACCATCTTTGATCTGTCTGTCATGTCATTGTGTCGATGAGTTGATAGATCATCTTTGAATTTCATCTTTAATCTTTTAAAATCTTCAATCTTATTCTTCCTGCATATATTATTTTCTATCAAGTCGATATTGTCGCTAAACCTTTAAAAAAATGATGTGTGAATTTCAAAATGTTACTTTCCAAGAGGCTATTTGATCTCATTTAAACATCAAGTATCTGTAACTGAATTAATATCATATACTTTGGCATCTCATCGTCATCTTGTCAAGATTTCTCTTGCATCAAGATAGTAAAGGCTTGATTGGGAAAAAAGAAGCCCCATGCTTTTATTATAGTATCAGAGTAGATAAGATGTAGTTTCAGATGGAATAATGGTTTCGTTGAGGCTAATTCAATTGTCGTTTTTTCTGATACAGACCCATCCATGATGTGAAAATCCTACGGGCATCAGTTAAAGACTAAAGCTTTTCAGTTATTAACTTTTGGCACACTCGTATCGTTGAATCGACCGTGTATGCAGCAATCAAAACCGAAAACAATGTATTTTCTTTTCATGATGGAAGGAAGGAATGGAAGAATTTCCATGTTAGTTGGTTGAAGAAAGAGTAGAGGGGAAAAGGACCTTCCAATCTCATCAAAATGGTATTCTAAACTCATAACTTAGCATATGACTGACATCTCTTTATATGCCAAGTATGAGTTTGTGGGTTTTCCACCCATCATAATGCCTGACACTTCTGTATTCAAATCGTGAATGAACAATGCTTTATTTGGAGTTCTTAGTATTAGAAATCTTTTGAAATGGGATTGACATTGTGCGAAATCAAACGGATTGAAACTAACTGGGAATACCTTCTGGCTAAACGACAGATGGAGTTGGTTTGTTCGTTTGGTTGATTTTTTAAATTTTAGCTTCTTTTATGTTTGTGTTTGATAGATCTCCAAGCTTTAAAAATTATTTGATAGGATTTTTTTTTTTTTTTAATAAAAAAAACCCCTCTTTTGTCAAATGAATTACAGTTGTTAATGTATTCGTTTCTTCAAAAATTAACTAATTTATTGGTTAAAATTGAATTTTGTGTCTAATAATAATAATTTTTTTTATCCTTATTTTCTTATTATTATAATTGATTTTGAATTATTAAACCGATTTTCAACATAGTACAAGTGGATTTAATTATTTAAAAATATCTCTCAAACATGCTTTTGTGACAGCATATCAAATACGATAATTCACCAAAGGGAAAAATAGTAACCAAAGGAACACAACTGTTTTGTTCTTTAACATAGGGACTAATATTTGGGGAAGAAAATAAATAACGAATGCGGCCAAATTTTCAAGTTATAATTTTTTGAATAATTTAAAAAATAGAGCGAATTGTAAACAACAAGACAGTTTGGCCGAGTGGTCTAAGGCGCCAGATTTAGGCTCTGGTCCGAAAGGGCGTGGGTTCAAATCCCACAGCTGTCAATGTTTTTCATTTCTTTTTCTCAATCTATGCTCGTCCTCATAATTAATTCATTGTTCTTTAGAAGTTTATCTGAAATTTAATCCAATTTAGAATGTAACTTAAATAAATAAAAAGGAATCCATAATTCTTAAAAATTAAACTAAAATTAAAGGTTTGGGGCAAATTCATAATTTGAGGAAACTTAGAGGACGGTCAGGTTATTTTACTCACTCATTCTGAAAACCCTAGCTATATAATTAAACATCATCTTCTACTAGAGCTGTATCACGTCGAAGGTCGAAGGTTCAGACAAATTCTCGAAAACCCTAATCTTCCCCTGCAGATTCCAGTTCATTACTCGTCATCATGGTATTTCATCATTCTTTTTATTCTTTCGTATTACGACTCCCGTATTCAATCACTGAAAATATAGTTTCAGTCACCGGCGGATTATAATTGCTTGATTCAAAGTAAATGTAGGGCAAGTCTTATGAAAAACTTCGTAACTAGAAAATTTCTCGGAATTTATTCGAAATATGGTATCTGTTTGTATCATCCCGGGAATGAAGAGGGAAAATTTCCACCTCTGTTTAATTTTCGCGTGCTATTCATTTTCGTTGCATTGCTATTGGGGTTCCTCCGAATTTTCGTTATAAGCACATATTTTGAAGTAGCTGTGTGCATTGAAGTTTAGCTAATGGCTTACCCCCTTTGTGATGTGTATTCTCTAGTCGAGAAGGAAGACTAGGGAGCCTAAGGAGGAAACTGTCACCCTTGGCCCTGCTGTTCGTGAAGGAGAGCATGTCTTTGGTGTCGCTCACATTTTTGCTTCGTTTAATGACACTTTTATTGTAAGTGATCTTCATTAGATTCTTCATCTAAGTCCTTGGTTGATTTTTTGTGTAATTCTGAATGTTCCATGCTTGAAATGCAGCATGTGACCGATCTATCTGGTAGAGAAACACTTGTCCGCATCACTGGTACGAAATCTGCTCCACTCAATCTTAAAATTGATTCTGGCATTGCTATCGGGCTGCGTTTTGACTCATTTCAATGGTTTCTTCCTCATGGTCATGTGCACGGTTTTTGATTGATCATGGTCCCTGAATTTCACATTCAACTGTCTTCGTGATTCACTCTTCTCCATCTTCTGAGTTGTTGTACTTATAGTTATATCTTTTCTTTGTTCAGGTGGTATGAAGGTGAAAGCTGATAGAGATGAATCATCTCCTTATGCTGCCATGCTTGCTGCACAGGACGTTTCTCAAAGATGCAAGGTTTGGGCAATAGTTGGTTTTATGTTTCTTTTGATCCAAATGTTCTCAGTCTAAATGATGAAAACTGCTCTATAAATGCTAAGAGTAATGCATTTGTATGGATTGGCTTGCTTTTGAGATAACTGGCTTTGTATTATTGTGTTTTTTCTTCCTGTGAAACAACATATTGGATGATCACCCTGACAGTTGAGCATTTCTTACAGGAACTTGGCATTACTGCTTTGCACATAAAGCTTCGGGCTACCGGTGGTAACAAAACCAAAACTCCTGGGCCTGGTGCTCAATCGGCTCTAAGGGCCCTTGCTCGTTCAGGCATGCGAATTGGCCGTATAGGTACATAAGATTCATACTCACATCACTTCTGTTTGTTAGTTTTTCTTGAATGAAACTGAAGCATTTCATGTTCACTAAAAATGAAATATAGATGTGTACTCCTCAAAAGCCAATGGGGTTTATAGGCCAGACTTCTCCAATGATCATTTCATTGATTGCTAGTCGAGTAGTGGTGTATGAATGTCACACCATTTTGAAGTTGAATATATAGTGTGTTCCATAGATCTTTGTATTGAGTTTTTGAAGTTCATGATCTTTTGAACCAACTAGCATGCGTGTGAGATTGTTATTTTTACACAAGTTTATTTTGTGTTTACAGAGGATGTAACTCCAATCCCGACGGACAGCACTCGAAGAAAGGGAGGCAGGAGAGGAAGAAGGTTGTAATTTTCCTTCTCTTATGGTGGATGGTGGTGGCAGTTGAATACCATAGTTTTGAAGAAATTGGATATCTGCTAAATTGCGACGATTATTATTGATGTTCTGGTTATTGCTTCTATGAACATTTTTGCCATTTTGATTCATGGACTTTCGAAGACGAGTATAGCACACTTTTTGCTACCTTTTGTTAATTTGATGATATCCAATTTCTCGTTCAAACAAACGGCCTCTAAATTCATCACTTCATTATTTGTGAATAATGATTGAAAACTGTTATTGTTAGCTTTCATTTGTTTTTTAACTTCTAAATCTTTGAATTTAGTCCTCCAAATTGAACTCCCAATTCGAGTGTAGATGGTCTGATGGTTTTTAATTTAAGTTTTTTTCAATAAAATTATCATTTGAACTAAATTGATTATTTTAAAAAATTTTGAATTTTTTAATAAATATAAATATAATTACTCGGGTCGGTTGGGGACGGGAGGATCAGACGATAAGAACCCTTAAAAAACCCTGATGTCGAAGATCTCAGACTCGAAGCTGATAGCCGCGACACCATCAACTATATCGAGGCTGTTAGATCCAATCCAACCTTATTATGCAAATAAACGAAACATTGTATCTGAAGGCTATGAATGTTGAGGAAGAAAGGGTGTGATCATCCATGATTTAATTGCATTTCCACCTTGAATGTGGGATCCATTAGAACATTTGACATTTCATCATGTAATAGACTAGAATCATATAATTGTTATGCTAATATGTTCGATGAAAAATCAATTTGGAAAGGATCAAAGTGAACTTAGATTTGTTGGCATATGCAATGAATCCCACACATGGACACTAATTAATAGTTATAAAGGTTTAATTCTGACTTCAATAATTCAAATCAAAACGGGGAAAATCTTGATTAAAAAAGCAGAAACCAGAACATCAGACTGTCGAATTAACAGATGAGAACATTCTACCTTCTCTAAAACTATGGATCTCAACAGTGAGCCGCGACAATTTTGAAGATGGCTATGAATCACAATCTTCTTCCTCTCCTGCCACCCTTTCTTCGAGTACTGTCGGTCGGGATTGGAGTCACATCCTCTGATAAGACACCAAAAATTGGGTAAATCAAACAGTTTTGAAGATTGCATGGAAAGCTGGTAGTAGAAAAATACGACAACTTTGAAACATAAAAAAAATAGTTTGCTAAAGAAACCGTTTGAGGAGATATTTTATGAAATTTTCTCACGTGTTTTAAAATATCCGAATTGGAAGCTAGATGCTTTTCGTAAAAAAAAATTTAATGAACACTTGGAATGCCCTAATGGGCTTTAATTCATAATGAAAATGGGTAGGATTCACGTAAGTGTTGACTATCACAAGGTAGCTTGAACTTCAAAACAGAACATTTATACACAATAGCAAGTGCACTTCACGTTAGGATGATATGCCAAATGGAGAGGCTTTTTGTAAGCTTCAAAGTATATTCCATTCTTTCAACAAGAATCTTTGGTTTCTTACTGAAAATAATCTAGCAATTCTTGATAATAATATTGGAAGTAAGAATATGTACCTATACGACCAATTCTCATGCCTGAACGAGCAAGGGCCCTAAGAGCTGATTGAGCGCCAGGTCCAGGAGTTTTGGTTTTATTTCCACCAGTAGCCCGAAGCTTTATATGTAAAGCAGTAATGCCAAGTTCCTGTTACATATTACCGGGGTTTAGAGAGATGATGCCATGGAAGTAAAAGCACTATAATGCAAATGAATACAAATGCACATTGGGATGAAAAGCAGTTTACCACATCAAGATTAAGAACATTGGGATGAAAAGCAGTTTACCACATCAAGATTAAGAACATTGGGATGAAAAGCAGTTTACCACATCAAGATTAAGAACATTGGGATGAAAAGAAACATAAATCTGATTAGTGAGCAAACCTTGCATCTCTGAGAAACGTCTTGTGCAGCAAGCATGGCAGCATAGGGCGATGATTCATCTCTATCAGCTTTCACCTTCATACCACCTGGACAAAGAAAAGATATACCATCCAGTCAAACAATTCAGAAGTCAGAGAATACCAAATCACAAAGGTGGTCGATCGTAAAACACATGGAAATTATCAACCAAAAACCAAGTACATGACCATGAAACCAGTGGAATCACTAAAAAAAATCAGGCCAAAAGTAATGCCAGAATCAATTTTAACAGTGATTGGAAGACATTGCATACCAGTGATGCGAACGAGTGTTTCCCGACCAGACAAATCAGTCACATGCTGCAATTCAAGCATAAAACAATCAGTCAATTGCTCAAAAAATCAACTAAGGACTATAAGAAGAATCCAATAAAGATTACTCACAATAAAAGTGTCATTAAACGAAGCAAAAATGTGAGCGACACCAAAGACATGCTCTCCTTCACGAACAGCAGGGCCAAGGGTGACAGTTTCCTCCTTAGGCTCTCTAGTCTTCCTTCTCGACTACATAATACACATCACAAAGGGAGTAATCAATTCGCTTACCTCATAATTTAGGTTTAGACCGAAAACTTGAAGGAACGTCGATTAAAATGCATCCAATAATCAACGCCGGATTTATTTAACGAAAATTAAACATCGGCATACAAACATTTCCGCTCTCCTTCACTAAGCTTCTGATATAAAAGGAGACCGTATCTTGAATNAAAAAAAAAAAAAAAAAAAAAAAAAAAAAAAAAAAAACAGAAGTCATAGGATTCTCTACATTTTCTTCGACAATTATAATCCGTAGGAGATTGAAGCTAAAATTCTAAGGGATTGAAAACATGAATTAAAATGGAAAAAGAATATGATGTAATACCATGGTGCGTGTAAAGGACGGAACTCAGCAAAGTTAGAGCTTCAGAGACTTGGCTTCAACCCTAGATCCACTAGCGCTACACCTGGTAGATGATAGTTTCCTTTTATAGTTAGGGCTTTCAAAATGGGGGCGGAAGAAAAATAATTTTGATTCGCCCCATCTTCTAAATCTGTTCAAATTATGAATTTACCCCCATACCCCTCTCTCTCTCTCTATATGTATATATATTATAAAATAATTTTTATTTAGTTATATTAAAATTTTATATATCCGAATGAAAATTATAAGGACAAAAGATTAATAGAATTTTAAATTAAACATTTATATAACCTAACTCTTTATTCATAGACATCGGGAGGAGGCTAATCTGCCATTACAAATTTAATTAAACCAAAAAATAAGAGTTAGTTCTAACATTCTAAGAACTAAAGCGTTTAGTTCACACAAGCACTTCTCATACTCCAAGCGCTTAGATAATCCACAGTGATGGGCTCTGTTCCATTGTTGAACACATGTAAATGAGCATTCTCAAACACTGCCTTCGTTGGGTATACCCTCGAAGTTATGCAAGTTTTTCCTCCTCCTCCAAAGCTCTCTATCACCGAGTGATCAATCTGCACAATAATACATACTTTAGATTTGCAGATACGGTGCAAGAATGCATTGGACTATGACGTTAACATACCAAGCTTCGTAACGGGAGCTTTTTACTAGACAAATCAATGTCGACGAAGCCTGCAAATGTCGGCTTGTATAGTCCATCCTTCAAAGAAGAGCTACACCAAAAAGAAAGAGCTTTGTAACAATGAAAAAGAACATTATAAGGTCCATTTGAGAAGGGGATTGAAGCTACCTTCTTGCATCAGAGCACATAAGAACTACATGATTAGTCTCGGCCTTGAAGATCCTGAAGAACACTGGAGTGAACTCCTCGAGGTTTTTTGAAGCCAGAGTCAGAAGCCCAAAGGGTCCGACACCACCTTGGGCCGTCGATCCCAGTTGACTGCACACAGCTTGTGCATCCACCCAACTTGGATCAAATGCCTCCGCTTTATCCAAACTCGAAAAGCTAAAGATAACTTCAACATCAGCCTGTACAAAGCACAAGAGAGGAAAGATTCCATTTTTTAGATACCCTTAGAAACAGATCTAGCAGAAGACAGGGTGGGGTCTATAGCTCAAAGGATTAGAACACATGACTACAAACCAAGTTGTCAAAGGTTTGAATCCCTCATCGCCCACAACCGATAAAAAAGGGGGCCTTTTCACTCTAGAGGTAGGAAAATTATAATCGGGATAGCAAACCCAAAGTAATGAAAGTTGGGTGTGGGTCTTTATCGGAATAGAAAGGCCTTATCTTTTTGTTAATGTGTTATAAATTAACATACTAACAGACTGACCTGAGCGGCAGTAATTCCTTTAATCTCAACATTCTGTCCCTTAACCAGTTTCTGATGTATCATCATAACCCTCTTCCATCTCAACCTATTGAGCTCCATAACTGGCCATTGTAAGAGCTGCTTTCCATTGGGATCCAACCACACCGTCCTAGGAATCGCCTGCAAAAGGAGGAAAGAAAAGGTCGGCCCAAATACAAAACATAACAAAACAGAGCAAATTTAATAAAAAAAACATACCTGAATTCCAGCCCATCCCTTAGAAACATCATCCTGCACACTATCAGATTCATTAGCCCAACCCCACAAAACCCTCCTCTTCCTCATGGGATCGTAGAACGACTTGGAAGCATAGAAATTGCCATAATCATATCTCAGCCCATTCCACCCATCCGCCGAGGTATTGTCCGGAACATACTTGTCCGTCATCGGATAATACTTCCCCACCGTATAATACTCATATCTAGTCATATCCAAGCTCACCTTCAACACATGTTTAACCCAATTCCCGGACACCGACGCGTCCAATCCAAATCTCCCAAAGCGGGCGACTGGGTAGAAATCAGGGCACTCCCACATTCCCGTATTTGGAACAGAATGTAAAGGCTGTTCTGCCTTAGTCCAATTCAAAAAATCCTTACTTCTATACAAATACGCCATTCCCGTCTGCTCGCTCCTGCTGCCAATGATGGTCTTCCACTGACCATTGAAGCTCAACCACGCCGTCGACGGGTCCCGAAAGGCGCTGGCATTGACCTCCGTACCCGGTTCAACAATCGGGTTATTATGCGGTTTGACCCACTCAGTTAGAAGCGGGTCAGCGAGGTTTGCTGGAATGGCGTAGTTTTGTACCTGGCGATTCTGGGAGTCAATTCCAGTGTATAAAATGACGGGCTTGAAGCCAGGGAGGACGGTGGCAGAGCCGGACCAGCAGCCATTGATATCAAAGGGCTCTGAAGGGAAAATCGCGGATTTGAGTGACTTCCAATTGATAAGATCTCTGGAAACTGAGTGAGCCCATTCTATGTCCCTCCATAGAGCGCCTTCGGGGTTGTATTGATAGAAGAGATGGTAGATTCCCTTGAAATACATTGGGCCACTCGGGTCTGCATTATAAAAGATAAAAAATAAGGTGTGCACATGTATCCTTAGAAAAATAAAAACAGAAGATGAAAAATAGATTAGATATGATGCAGACAGTTAGGACTTTTGATCTGTTCGGTAAAATGGTAACAACTTATGGAAAGGAGGGAATAAAAATGTAGAAATTACGAACTGTTCATCCAGTAACGGCGAGGTTGAAAGTGGAAACCGGTTCGATAGAGCTGCTTGATCTCGGTGCCATTATCTTCGAGAGACTGTAATTCAGGGTAGACTTTATGGAGAGCTTGGACGGTGACAAGGCCATTGTCGACGAACAGAGAACAAAAGAATAATCCGAGAAGAAGAGAGAGGAGAGTGAAGAAATTCATTGTGGAATTTGGAGGGAGGAGGAGGAGGAGGAGGAGGAGGAGGCGGCTCTGGCAGTGGAGTTTGAAGTGAAGAAGAAGGAGAGTTTGATGGCTTTTTATAGAGGGAGAAATATAGAGAAGGATATTTGTTTAAATTTATCCTTAAAAAATAGGATAAATTGGTTAACGTAATCTATGTAAAACTATTTACTATAAATAGTTTTTTAATTCAGATTTGTATTTTTATTTATTTTTTTTACCACAAATATGTGAAATTCAAATTTATTTGAATTTTTTTATATTTAATTTAAATGAATTATGTTTTTTTATTTAGATACAAATGAAAATAATTAATACATAAGTTTGTGTTGGAATCAATTTAGTTATGGTTCCGTCTATTTGAAAGGATTTTTCAAATTAAATGCTAATTTTAATGATGAAATTTAGGATTATTGATAAATAACTATTCTTTAATTTATATATTTTTTAAATATTAAAAAATGTCTATTTTATCCATTTTAGCTCATATTTTATAAATGTAATTTTTTTTCCAAAAAAAATAAATATGCCACATATAAATGTAGCGTGTCCTTTTATAAATAAAGTGGTAGCGTGTCCTTTTAAATCGTTTTCCCTCTTGTTCCTGTTTAGTCCCCCATCTACTCTCAGTTTCTTAGTTCATGTTTAGTCCCCATCTACTCTATCTCAGTTTCTTAGTTCATGTTTAGTCCCCTCTATCTTCAGTTTCTCAGTAATTCAATGTCTTAGTAAGAATGAGTTCATGTTTAGTTCCCCTCTATCTTCAGTTTCTCAGTAATTCAATTTCTTAGTAAGAATGAACTTTTCTTAGTAAGAATGAGTGACGGGAGTGAATAGTATTCAATTTCTTAGTAAGAATGAACTTTTCTTAGTAAGAATGAGTGACGGGAGTGAATAGTAGACACAAGTAAATAGTCAATTTTTTATGTCTATTTTCAAACTTTCAATTATAATTTATAACTCAATTTGAAAATTAGGAAGATGAAACCTGAATCATATTTGTTAAGATTAAACATTCCTATCCTTCAATATGGTTTTGGTTATGTTATGGTAAGTTAAAAGAAAATAACTAATAAAGATCAACGAAGAGGGATAGGTCAATAAAGATCTAACTCTTTATTAAAAAAAAACATGAAATCAAAAGAGAGGAGGCTAATCTGCCATTACAACCTTAATTAAATAAAAAATAAGAGTTAGTTCTAACGTTCTAAGCTCTTAGAAAGTTGTGTTCTAACTTAAAAGAGTTAGTTCACACAAGCACTTCTCATACTCCAAGCACCTAGATACTCCACCGTGATAGGCTCTGTTCCATTGTTAAACACATGCAAATGAGCATCCTCAAACACTGCCTTTGTTGGGTATACCCTCGAAGTTATGCAAGTTTTTCCTCCTCCTCCGAAGCTCTCTATCACAGAGTGATCAATCTGCACAATAATACACAGTTCAGATTTGTGGATGCGGTGCGAGAACGCATTGGACTATGACGTTAACATACCAAGCTTCGTAACGGGAGCTTTTTACTCGACAAATCAATGTCGACAAAGCCTGCAAATGTTGGCTTGTATAGTCCATCCTTCAAAGAAGAGCTACACCAAAAGAGAAACAAGAGCTTAGTAAACATTGAAAAAATAAATATAAGGTCCATTTGATAAGGGAATTGAAGCTACCTTCTTGCATCAGAGCACATAAGAACCACGTGATTTGTCTCGGCCTTGAAGATCCTGAAGAACACAGGAGTGAACTCCTCGAGGTTTTCTGAAGCCAGAGTCAGAAGCCCAAAGGGTCCAACACCACCTTGGGCCGTCGATCCCAGCTGATTGCACACGGCTTGTGCATCCACCCAACTTGGATCAAATGCCTCCGCTTTATCCAAACTCGAAAAGCTAAAGATCACTTCAACATCCGCCTGTACAAAACACAAAAAACATTCGATCATATGGGGTTCAAATGCGCCCACAACAGGCCAAAAAGAAAAATGAATTTATCACTATGGGGTAAGAAAATCATGATCGACCCAAAGCTATGGAACTTTGGTGTGGGTCTTTTGTCGGAAATGGCCTTATCCTTTTGTTAATGGGCCATGGGCGGGTTCAGTTGTGAATTAAACAAACTGACCTGAGCCGCAGTAATCCCTTTGATCTCAACATTCTGTCCCTTAACTAGTTTCTGATGTATCATCATAACCCTCTTCCATCTCAACTTATTGAGCTCCATAACTGGCCATTGTAAGAGCTGCTTCCCGTTGGGATCCAACCACACCGTCCTAGGAACCGCCTGCAAAAGGAGGAAAGAAAAAGTCGGCCCAAATACAAAACAAAACAAAACAAAACAGAGCAAAGTCGATAACAAACGGACCTGAATTCCAGCCCATCCCTTAGAAACATCATCCTGCACACTATCAGATTCATTAGCCCAACCCCACAAAACCCTCCTCCTCCTCATCGGATCATAGAACGACTTGGAAGCATAAAAATTGCCATAGTCATATCTCAGCCCACTCCACCCATCCGCCGAGGTGTTGTCAGGAACATACTTGTCTGCCATCGGATAATACTTCCCCACCGTATAATACTCATATCTAGTCATATCCAAGCTCACCTTCAACACATGTTTAACCCAATTCCCGGTCACCGACGCGTCCAATCCAAATCTCCCAAAGTGGGCGACTGGGTAGAAATCAGGGCACTCCCACATTCCCGTATTCGGGACAGAATGTAAAGGCTGTTCCGCCTTAGTCCAATTCAAAAAATCCTTACTTCTATACAAATACGCCATTCCCGTCTGCTCGCTCCTGCTGCCAATGATTGTCTTCCAGTGACCATTGAAGCTCAGCCACGCTGTCGATGGGTCCCGAAAGGCGCTGGCATTGACCTCCGTACCCGGTTCAACAATCGGGTTATTATCCGGTTTGACCCACTCGGTTAGAAGCGGGTCAGAGAGGTTTGCTGGAATGGCGTAGTTTTGTACCTGGCGATTCTGGGAGTCAATTCCGGTGTATAAAATGACGGGCTTGAAGCCGGGGAGGACGGTGGCGGAGCCGGACCAGCAACCATTGATATCAAAGGGCTTCGAAGGGGAAAGCGCGGGTTTGAGTGACTTCCAATTGATAAGGTCTCTGGAAACTGAGTGAGCCCAGACAATATTCCCCCAAACCGCGCCTTCGGGGTTGTACTGATAGAAGAGATGGTAGATTCCCTTGAAATACATTGGGCCATTCGGGTCTGCATTATAAAAACAGATAAAGAAGAAAAATAGATATATAGTATCATTTGAAAAGGCAAAAAAATGGTTATAAAATGGTAACAACCGAGGAAAGGAGAAAATGAAAATGTAGAAATTACAAACCGTTCATCCAATGACTGTGAGGTTGAAAGTGGAAACCAGTTCGATGGAGTTGCTTGATTTCGGTGTCGTTGTTTTCGAGGGACTGTAATTCGGGGTAGACTTTATGGAGTGCTTGGACGAACAGAGAACAAGAGGAGAATACGAGAAGAAGACGGAGGAGAGTGAAGAAATTCATTGTGGAATTTCAGAGCGAAGAAGGAGGCAGGTTTGGTAGTAGAGTTTAAGTGAAGAAGAAATGAGAGAATTTGGGAGTGAAGAAAGAGGAGCAGTGGAGTTTGAAGTGGAGAAGAAATGAGAGTTTGGTGACTATTTATAGAAAAGAAATATAGAGAAGGATAAGATATTTGTTTAAATTTATCCTAAAAAATAGGATATTTTAGTTAAAACTATTTACTATAAGTAGCAAAATTTATAAGTTTTTTATTTAATTAAGATTTGTATTTATTTATTTCTATGTATCGTGAAATTCAATTTTATTTGAATTTTTTATATTTATTTTTAATTAATTATATTTTTTTATTTAGGAATAAATGAAAAGTTGGGAGGGATTTAGTTATGGTTCCGTTTATTTGAAAAGATTTTGGAAGTCACTTATAAAGATATTAAAACCTTTCAAAATAAATACTAATCCTGTGAAATTTAAATTTTTAATTTTTAATCGAGATTATTAATACAAGTTATATATTAATAATTATAACGATACGTATAACCTTAATCATAATTACGGTGCAAATATTTGTTCGTGAACTATATCTAAATTTTTAATTATAGTGAAACAATATTACTTGGAAGTTCGGAATAACAATTGAGAAGGAGACCTTTGAGTCTAGGAGTATTGAGAAGGAGCCCTTTCAGTCTAAGAGTGCTCAACCTTATTTTATTCTAAGCTCTAAATATTCAGAGCCTTACCTAACTTTTANCAAATTGAAAAAAATAAGGCATTCATACAAACTATTAATAAATGCTATTAAATAATCATAAAATGAAACCATAAATTTTTTTTATTGGAAATTCAATTTTTTATTAAAAAAAATAGATTCTTAATCCTATTTTCATTAAATAATAAAAATTATATATATATATATATATTAAATGGATCAATTTTTGTTCATCAATAATTTTTTTTTAAGATCATACTTTTCAATACCTTCCACCTGATCTGTTCATTAGGTTGATAAGAATATCAATATTTAATTATAAGTACATAAAATGCTCTCTTTTACTCCATAATTCAAAACAACACAACAAAAAGGACAGTAGTGAACAGTAAAAAGCATGAAAACCCGACACTAATCTTTTTCAATTCAGAATCTTTCCTTCACTACACAACAAATCTTGTATGTCTGATTGTATGTCTGACAAATGAAGAGATTTTTGCTTAATTTACACATCCATTCCAAGGGCAACCCAATTGCCTGGTAAATCTCAAGACGAGATTATTTCATTCTTAGCCTCTGAACTTTTTGGCTCTACATCTCTTTCTGCACCATTCTGCCTTCTAAATTTTCTACTACTAACAACAGTTTACAATAATTGAAATACACATAAAACTACTTGTGTTAGAGTACCTTCTCCCAATCAGTTATTAAGCTCCAAAAGCGGCGCTCGCATTACAAGTGATGGTTTCAATTCCTTGCCATTACTCAATAATTCACCGGAATTGTTATCCCGGAATTCCTCAACAAGGGCTTCCATTGGCATCGCACGAAGCGACTCGATCGTATTTTTGCTCGGAACATCTGGTTCGCATCTTGTTGGTGTGCTACCAGTTGGCTCATAGTCCTAAACATTCAAAGAAGGTATTGTTGTAGAGACACATTCCATGCACTAAAAGGAAAACAGCACATATAAAATCAACCATATACTTTTCAATGTGTAGCAATAACTTACCATATATTGCTGCCGAAATGTTTCTTTCGCCTTTTCTTCAATGGCAGAAGCTTGGCAAGAGTGATCATTCCGGAAAGCCTCAATTGTTTCTGTATGAGTTTTGACAGCATCTAATATACCAGAGATAGAGCCGCGTTCTTGTTTAGAAATGCCTACAATATTATAAACAAGCATGGCATTATTGTTACAAGAAATATAGCAATTATCATTAGAGAAAACATTTAACATATAGTTTATAGCTTTCGATATCGCAATACATGAACTCAAATGCATATCGATTTCAAAAAAACTGACTGAGTACAGAATTGACTCACTGTCAACTTGTTGAAGAGTGTCTTCAATGTTCGTCATCATGTCTTGTTCAGCTGCAGAACGCTCAGAAGTAATCTCGGCATCATGTTGCTCATTGCTATCACAAGCGCCTCTGTTTAAAGGAAAACGAACCATTATATCAATGATGGTAAACAAAATCTTTAAAAGAATGAAAATCCAGGTCAAGAAATTAGCCGTTGACTAACCTCACAGCTGAGAGCACATCTGAAACATGCTTGCTACCCATCTCATTCAAAGACTCTTGTGTTTTGTTCCACTGCTTGAGAGCTGATTCAGTCGTACTCACACTGCAGCAGATGAAAGTGGGGGAAATCAAATTAGAACAGGACAAGTATTAGCCATAGTCATATACCAAGACTAAAACTTGCCATTGCTGCAGAAGCGCCTCCATCCGACAATGTTTAGCAGCAGAGAAGTCAGCACTATCTCTTGTCTCATTCTCAGTTTCCGTTGAAAACACCTGCCATTTGCGCTTTGCATCTGTAGCCATACCTTCCATGGAGGAAATATATCCATCCAAAAACGTCTTGTTTGCACTGGCAGTCTCTTGAAGACCAATTAGCCTTGCATCCACCTGTTGCATGATCCATTAAGTGAAAATCTATTTCCCAACTGCATAATTTCTCATTAGTAAGCCTCCTCCTGCACATGACTAACTTACCAGTTCCTTTTGACGACGGATGTGACCCGATACCAAATTGGTCATATCGGCTATGAGCTTCTCCGTATCAGATCTTGATTGCTCCTGTAAAGAAAAATAAAAGGTCAAATTATATTCTACCTCTATCTATACCTGTTCAGTAAGTCAACCGTATGCCCCACCTCATAAACTTTTTGAAATTCTGCAATGCTTTTTATCTGGATCTCTTCAGCCTCTGCTGCATGATTTCCCAATCTCTTTGATTCTTCAGTCAGCTTAGAGAGGAATTCTTCAATATATTCAGAAATACCCTTCGTTTGATCAATAGTAACATGGAATNAAAAAAAAAAAAAAAAAAAAAAACGTAGGAAAATTTTAACAACATTGTCAATAAAAAAAAAATTAAGTTAATAAAAACTTAACTAGAACAAAGCAAAAGAATGAATGGCCAAGCAACAATTAAGAGAAGGACGAACCTGTCGCAATTCCCTTGCAAATATAGACAATTCTTTAGATTGAGTTGAAAGAGTGCACTGAAGATTGTCGAGTATCGTAGAAGCTTCACGAGCTTCTGTCGTCAGAAACTAAATTGCAAGAGATATCAACTTTAATGCAAGTCACTTCATTGTAACTTTTGATATAAAAAGGATAACTAGAAAGTACAGTACAATATACCGATCACAAACGAAAATAACTGACAATGAAGAAATAATGTCTTTCTACGTACTTCTTCAATGGAGTTCGCACAAGAAGATGCCAAAGAGGAAAAATCTTCTAAAGTGGCATTTGAGCTGGCTTTGTGCAAACGAACAACATTCTGCAATGCCTCGATATGAGAGATATATAATGTTCTTGAGGATGATAATCTTCTCTTCATGTCCACTATTGCCTACAGACAACACAACAATAAAAAAAAAATGTCAAGATGATAACTTCAACCAAAAAAACCGTTTATTACATTAGTAAATCATAATATAAAGGCCTCACACTTCCTTATAATACCTTTTCATGTTTGTCCAAAAAGGAATGGCATATCTTTTCAACACATTGAAGATGTTCATTCTGTCGAGACAAAGACGTTGAGACCATATTGCAAACGGAACCGATTTGCTGCGTTAGCTCTATCTGATAATTATCCACAACTGCTCGATTCTCTGTATTCAGTTTATCTTCTCTACCTATAATTTATAATATTGCAAAATAAATTAGCCAATTTCAACTAGTAGTAAAGATAGCACAAGCTGTAAACCGCATCACTAACTTACCAATTTTCATAAATAATGAAGCATTATCCTGAAGAGCTTTCTCCAGATCCGATCGTAGAACACATGCTTGATGAGCCAGAGCGTTCTCTGTTTTGCATATTCTAATTTAAGCTTTATGCTGGAAAAAGTATCAAAATGGAAGAAGGAAAAAAAAATTAAAAGCACCTGCTTTCCTCTGTTCAGAAATAACAAAATCCCTTTCCTTCAGGAAATAATGACATTTCTTCAACTCTTCCTCGGTGCTTGCAAGCAACTTTTGCGTTTGACACAGAGTTTTCTGTATTGAGCAGGTGAATATTAAGACCCTTGAAGAACTAACATCAAATTTCACAGCTAGTAGTAAATCTCACCTCTGTAGAATCAAGTTTCTTGCTCAAATCAGAACACTGTACTGCTTGAATATTATACTTATCCTGTAATTCCTCTAGTTGCTGTTTGAAACATTGGCCATTAGTAACAAAGGCAAGAACGACGAAGAAAATATTAATCTCAACTAAAATGATCACCTTCTGATAAGTTTCAATTGTTATTCCCATTTGCTCAATTTGATCTGCCATTGCCTAAGAGAAAGAAAAGATACTGGTTAAGAAGACATCTGAAAATTTTCATGATATCCCAAAAATGTAAGATTTCAAAAATGCTGAGAAAATCGATTACACCAAACAGGAATCCATTACTCCAAACAGAAGAAGAAGAAGAAGAAGAAGAAGAGCCCGAGTTCCGAACACCAAAAAAAAATATATATATATTTAAGTTGCAATAAACAATATACCTTTCTTTCACTCTCCTCTTGTTGGTATCGTTCTTTTGGGATATAGACACCATTCTTTTCACGAGCGGCATAAACCTCTGATGAATAATGAGAGTGTTTCACTCACTCCGTTACCAGTTCAAGGGTAATATAAAATCCAAGCACTTGACTAAATACAGAAGCAAATCAAACCATCTCACCTGCCTTCAAACGGTCTATTTCACCATAGAGATCCTTGATTAGAGTAGATTTCATCATTTTTTGATTGACCTAATATAATGGTATAAAAAAGAAGCATAAGCGTAAGTTTAAAACTTGCAAAAACATGAATCAATCTAAACTCTAAAACTCCAAATAACGCAAATTGCTCAAAGCTAAAAAGTTGCAACAATCCTTCGCACAATTATGATCACAAACACTAGAAATTAAAAAACCAAAAATACACGATAGATGCTCAGTGAAATGAAGAACGAACCTCTGGCTTATTCTTAATATTTTTGGCCCTGTGTGCATAATCTAGCGTACTAAGAGTTTCTTCCAGACAGTGAACGGCTGGAGAGACTGTAGCAATGATGCAAGTTTTGGTTCTTCCCCCAAGTGAATCGCGGAGTAACCGTGTAAGCTTGCTATCCCTGAAGTTCATTCAAGTAGGCAATTACTATAATATGGAACCGAAAGAGAAACGACGCATCATTAGAGCTTGTCAAAAGTACTAAGCAGCTAACCTATATGGGATGTGCCCAAGATGTTCCACTAGAGCATTGATCACTCGCCCCAATGTCAATAAACTTTTGTTGATCTCCCCAGCTTCCCTTGCACGACCCTGTATTGTCATAACTACGAATTGAGAGCACAGTGGATGCCATCTTCAGTTAACAACAAAGAAAATGATAGAAACTTCTGCTACCTCTCGGGCACCAGAACGAGATATGTTTTCTGATCCGGCTAGATCAACCAAATTTAGCTTCCCACATTTGATCAGTTCTTCACCTTCTGGTGTTGCTTCCTTAATGTGTATTGTTATGGAAAAGAGAGAATGTGACCGACTGAAATACCAAAGAACATTATCATTTTAAAGCTATTAACGGATCTTTGGAAATGGAAAAACATAAAGTTAAACCCTAAGCACCCCTTTATGTTACCTTGATTGCTTATTTAACAAAGTCTCTGCCGTGCGACGTTTGGCTGACCCTCTTTCGAGTAAGTTAAAAATTTCACTGGCACTAGTAACAATTTCCTCTTCGAGACCTCTCACAAGAACACCCCCTTTGCCGTCCTCCATTAAGGGCAATTGCTTTTTCTGCTTCTCCTCCAAAGCAATTTTCGTAATCTCCTCTGGAGCAAGTAAATCCGTAATCTCCTCATTGTAGAGCTCCAAGAAGGTCACCTTCACGCTATACTCAGCATTCTGGCCCTCTAGAGTGTCAAAAATCTGCTCCACGGTTCTGGGTATAACTCCTGCTTCTGGAGGCAACTCTCCATTTGGACCACTCTGGTAGATAACGAAATCAAATTAACAAATTAAATCAACCAAAATGAGCACCACTATCAGGTAGCTGACCAAAATACCTTTGATCTCTTGCATTCCCCTTCCATTGTGTACGTTTTCCCTGTACCAGTTTGTCCATAAGCAAAAATTGTACAATTAAAGCCTTCCAAAACTTCATTAACTATCGGAACTACTGCTTGGTCGTAAAGGTCTTTCTGCTTAGCTGAAGGACCAAAAACCTGAGGCAACCAACAAACAAGAACCATAAATTGAATTAAGATGTGTACTGCCAACAAGCTAAATCAAAGAAATGCTCCTCTAAACAGAACAGGTCACGAGATGTTCAAAAATATCGTCATACATCCAACTGTTGAGCTTCATTCCTGGTGGATTAAAGAATAGAAATAATCAGAGCAAAGTATGAATAATTTGGAAATGAGTACCTTATCGAAAGTGAAAACTCTGTCAAAATGCTTTCCAGCAATATTCTGAGACACAGTCACCTCCCTAGAATAATCATTACAAGTAACAACCTGCGGTGCATTACTTCGCAACTCTTCTTCGCTAAAAGGCCTGCAAACAAGAAAGGGGGAGCCAACAAGATCAACATGATATTCTCAACAGCCATCCAACTAAACCATCAGAGAACATGAGCAAAATCCAAAAAAAAAAAAAAATCGAAACTAGAATCACTTCTGATACCTGCAACGAAGAAGGACCTGAACATTGACGCCCTTCTCCTTCTCGTGACGACCGGACATCGTTCAATCGGCGGCGAGGAAGAAAGAATCAAGAAAAATGAACAAATCCAGTGGACTTCTTCACTTGCAAAAACCAGATCTGCTCTGATTCTTACTCAGTTGTCTCTCTCCCGCTGTAATGGCGTCTTTTCTTTCTGCCTCTCTCTGTGACGCTCCAAAATAAGAACAGGCGGGATTGAAGAGAAGGATTTGAATTTTGGAGCCGCTTGCTATGTGTCTACCGTCTAATACATCGACGGATAGACGTTGGGGAATGTGATCCGACGGTCCAGATCACGTCCGATTTAAGTAGCTTTATTCGAATTTAAATGTCTATTTTACCCCGAAGCTTTATTCGAATTTAAAGGCTTGGAAGCCCAATGTTCTGAACATGACCCAATAAGTGAGATAATGGGCTTGGCTCAATATTGCCGGCTTCCGCCCGAACTCTTTTTTCTTTTAAATTAATATAATGATTTTAAAAAACTAATAGATAATTTATCTAATAAATACAAAATAAACTTTTATATTTAATTTATTTTTTATTTCATTAAAACTTTTGATGATCTATTAAACATAAAATAAAAAAATTTAACTCACAATAAACATTACAATTAAAACATATAAATGTCGAAGATTAAGATAATTATAAAAATTAAGAATATTTTGCGTCTGTAACAAATGTTAGTGATGTATTATGACTTATTAACATATGATATTTTAATTATTAATATAATGTAGTGTGATAAATATGATTTTCTTAAATAATTAAAAAAATAAAAAATATATAGAGAGAGAGAGTTAGATTGGGTTGTGAACGATATCCGAGTCATATGGATAACCAATCTAACCAATAAAAAAAATCAACCCTACTCGTGCGTATCACCTACTCCTTACCTTACAAAAAAAATATATAATTAAGTATTTTAGTATTAAACGACAAATCATTGTTGAATTATAAAGAAATGTTACAATTAAATCGTGGAATTATAGTATTATTACGTCAATTTAATAATAAATTAGTATATAAATTACAGATTACCATATATGTATGTGTGTATAATATTAATTATATTTAAAAAAAAAAAGTTTGAAGATAATGTTGAGTAATTTTTAGTGGGAAAGGAAACAAATGAGTTATTGAAGTTTTAATTAGGTGTGAGATTATATCAACAAATAGAATGATTTGCAGACAATTAATGTCACGTGCATGAGATTCTTAATTACACACGTGCAGTTTGTTATTTAGAGACACGTGCTTCTTAATCTAGACTTAAAGCCCCTATGTACATAGGTTGCAAAAATACCTAATTCTTAAAAACAGATCTATATTAATTAGCAAAGAGGGTGACATTTACATTTGGATTATCTCTCAAATTTTTAAAACGCGTACCTCGCACAACATTGTGAGATTCCACATCGCTGGGAAACGAGAACAAACCTCTTTGAGTTGTTCCTAATAGTATAAGAGCTAGTTAATTGATCGTCGCACTGGTCGGAATATGCTCGACTCTCTTCATAGAAAAAACCCAATAAGACAATACGGTAAACTTTGGCTATTACAAATAGCTTGTCCATAATTTTAAATTTTTGACCGTTACGTTAAATTATAAATTCAACCTAGACTTTCATATTTATGTATAATAAATCATTTGTATCCAATCCGTAGTTAATTTCAAATCAAATTGGAAATTGAAAGACTTATTAAACATAAAATTAATTCCGACAAATTTTAAAATTTAGGATTAGAGTTAACAAAATTTTTATTAAACGAAATGTTTGACTTTGATTGTAAAGTCTCCTATCTATGCTTCATGTCCAATTAATGTTGCCTAACAATCGAGTTATTGCAACTAAGCCTAATCTAGCTTTATATACCCCAATCTAGTATTATATAACGTGCATTATTTGACATTAATTAATATTTACTTTTCTTTACTCATTATATCTTCTCTAAAATGCATTAAAATTATAATAACATTTGGTTAAATATAATTTACAATAAATAAATAAATTCATATAATAATATATATTTTTTAATATTATTAGATTTGATCAAAATAATTAAACACCGTAAAAATTATAAATTATGTTTTTACATGACATTGTAAAATTAATCAATTAATTTATCTTTAAAATGTTATTAAAAAATATTTAGACAATTAATAGAACAAAAAAATTTGACTAGTGAAGGACATATGACCGTCGTCTCTGTTACCGGTACAACAACTACAACAATGGACCGCCATTAATACTCACACAAGAAAAGCTTTCATAACCTTTCTATAAATACCAAAGCTGCTGCTTCTTCCAAACAAGTAAACCTGTCAGATTTCCCATTAGCTTTTCATCTCAAATTCTCCGGCCGCCGTGTACTGCTTGTTTTTTCATTTGAAATGGAAGGTTCCATTAGCCGCCGGCGAGTTGCTGCCTGCACTGAAACCGCCTGGTGCCGCGCCGTCCCGGGCGGAACCGGCACGGCGGTGATAGCTCTATCCTCCTCCGACGTCCCAAATCTCCAACTTCTCCAAAATGCCCTTCACGAACTCCAAAATTCCCATCCTATCCTCAAATCCAAACTCCACTTCAATCCCATTTCTTCCACTTTCTCCTTCCTCACTTCACCGACTCCTTTCGTTCAAATCAAGACGTACGAACTTCCAGAAACTTCTAAAATCCTAAATGACCAAAATGTCCTCAACTACCACAAAACCCCTCACGACATTTCCATTTCCCCTCTCCAGATTATCCTCGAACACGAACTCAACCAGAACTCCCCTTGGCAGACCCTACACTACTCCGACACGGCGGCGACTTCCGCAGCCGACATGTTGTTTGTTAGCTTGTACGAGGTTGGCTCAGGTAAATGGATCGTCGTGTTCCGGCTCCACGTGGCAGCGTGTGACCGGACAACAGCGGTGTCGTTACTGGAGGAGCTGCTCCTTTTGATGAACGGCGGCGGCGTAGATAAAACAGGGGAAATGGAGCTGGGCATGGAGGATCTTGTTCCTAGAAAGTTGGGGAAGAAATCAATGTTGTCCCGAGGACTGAATGTGATCAGCTACTCCGTTAACTCTTTGAGATTAACGAATCTGAAATTCAAAGATGTAAAGTCCGCGAGACGATCGCAGGTGGCGCGGCTCCAGATGAACCGGACTGAAACCCACAAGATTCTCTCTGTAAGTACTACGATTAGCATTATTAATTATCATTATTACATATAATTTATTTTACTCAAATTAAGTAACCAAATTATTGAATGCAATTAAAATAAGTTTAAAATTCTCAATAATTTAATTATATAGGCTGTCTAAATCCAAGCTCGATGGCAGGAATGCAAGTCGAGGGGGATAAAATTGAGTTCGGTAATGGTGGCGGCGGGGCTGGTGGCGACGCATAGCTCCGGCAGCCATGGGTTGGACCGGCATCAACGGAAGTACGGAATTATAACGCTGATTGATTGCCGGCGGTTTCTGGAGCCTCCGCTGAGATCCCACCATTTCGGTACGCATCGTTTTTCGTGTCATTAAACAAACCCCATTTAATTTCAACCATTTCTTTCCACTTTCGTGAATTTGGATGCTTTGAAGTGAATGGTTTGATGTCGCAATCCTTTCCATTTTCGAACTCTCTCTTTTTTGGTAGCTATGGATATTAATTACATATGCCATTTCTGTTTCTGAATCGATGTTTAGAAATTAAAATGTCTATTTAATAACCCTTTCCTTTTTCTTTTATTTTCAAATTAATATTTTAAAAATATAATATATCGAACATATTTTAAACAGTTATTTATATTATAATTTATTTTTTTTAATATGGTATCTAACACGTTTTTTGATAATATAATTATGTTTTTATTAATTTTTTTGTTTTTAAATTTCTGTTTTTAGAATAGATATCGAAAAGATGCTAAATTAAATGTCTATTTAACAAGACTTTCCTTTCTTGTTTTTTTTTTTATCTTTTTTATTTTTTCTTTTTAAGAAAATGAAAAAAAAAAAAATTAAATGTCTATATATTTTTTTACTTAAATTTTAAATCAAAATTAGAATGACCATGCTGTATTTTTTTTTTAATATTTATTGGATATTTTTTAGTTAACGTTTTTATTTTATTTTATTTTTTAGAAGAATTAAAGAANAAAAAAAAAAAAAAAAAAAAAAAAAAAAAAAAAAAAAAAAAAAAAAAAAAAAAAAAAAAACTAGTTTAGGGTTATTTTGTATAAGTTAAAGATTAATTATGCCAATTGGACGGAAAATTTGAGTTTGAATATTAAAATAAAATTACAAAAAGACTGTAACGCCCTTGGAATCTTCAGGATTTTACCATGCTGCCATCTTGAACTCTTACACTATAAGAGGAGGAGAAGAGCTGTGGGAGCTAGCAAAGAAAATCTCGACGACATTGGAGGCTTCCAAGAATTCAAACAAGCACTTCACCGACATGTCGGACCTAAACTTTCTGCTATGTCGTGCCGTTGAGAACCCAAGCCTCACAGAATCAGGAGCAATGAGGACATCGCTAATGACGGTGTTTGAAGATACGGTGGTGGACAATTCAGGTGCAATGCAGGCGGAGATCGGCGTCAAGGACTACTTAGGCTGTGCCTCTACCCACGGCGTTGGCCCATCCATCGCCGTGTTCGACACGATTAGAGACGGGCGGCTCGACTGCGCGTGTGTTTATCCAGCTCCGTTGCACTCCCGGGAGCAAATGGAAGCTCTGGTTGATAACATGAAGGCTCTTCTCGTTAAAGGATGAAGGATGGTTTGCTTTAATTGCGAAAGAAAATAAATTATAATACTATTTTAATTTTTTTTTAATGCGTATTTCTAAACTTATTATAGTGAAATTAAGTAATTTAATGAGTTAAATTACTAAACTCATTCTATTTTAATTATTAATTTCATTTGAAAATATAAGATAAAAATAGAATAAATTTAGAAAATTGAAAGTTTGTGGGCCTCACGTTTTACGCGTGTATAAATTATTGTGGAATCTTAAAAAATCGCCAATCCGACGTCGTTTTAGCGTTCCAAATCGTTTCTTCTCCCCTTGGACCATCGTCTTCTTCCTATTATCTTCTTTTGAAAGGATCAGATTTCCTACGGCTGCAGTACCCTCTCTGTACTCCCACCGTCATCGCCTCCAAAATGTCCGATGAGATCAGGTTCCGTCCCGTCGGTGGCACCGAGTACAGCTGGTGCCGCGCCGTTCCCGGTGGCACCGGCACCACCGTCCTCGGCCTCCTCCTGTCAAAACCTCCCGATATTTCCCATCTCCAAGCCTCCCTCCACAATCTCCAAAACCTCCACCCAATCCTCCGCTCCAAAATCCACCACGATCCTTCCCGACGAGATTTCTCCTTACTTATTCCCCCTTCTCCGTCGATCCATCTCCAGATCCTCGATCTCGCCGCTGCCGCACGTGCCATCGCCTCACATCCCGACGCCGACGATCCTTCCATCTCCGATTTTCACAAGATCCTCGAGCACGAAATCAACCGCGCTACGTGGCTCAATCCGAGCCATCCATCCTACTCCGATACCGATGTGATGTTCGCCACCGTCTACGCCCTCAGCGACGGCCAATGGGCGGTGTTTCTCACCCTCCACACAGCGGCGTGCGATCGGGTTGCAGCGGCGTCTCTGTTGCGAGAGCTGCTCGTGCTTACGGCGGCGGGAGGAAAAATCGAGGGCGGAGGATTTGAAATTGGGGATAATGGTGAGATTGGATCGAGGATTGAGGATCTAATCCCTAGCGGTAAAGCGCATAAGCCTCTGTGGGCGCGTGGATTGGACATGCTTGGTTACTCGTTGAATTCTTTCCGATTCGCAAATTTGGAATTCAAAGACGCGAGTTCTGAGAGATTTTCTCAGATGATTAGGTTGAAATTGAACTCCGATGAGACCCAGAAACTTCTCGCTGTAAGTCATTTTTTTTCTCTGCAACTTTCCTTCATTTTCTCGGGAAAATGTTTAATGGGACCCACTTTCTATCTCAAAAGCCAATCAGATTTCATTTTAGTGTAAAAGATAATTAATTTACAATTTTATAC
The DNA here is from genome assembly GCF_002806865.2 of Cucurbita pepo subsp. pepo. Taxonomy (NCBI): domain Eukaryota; kingdom Viridiplantae; phylum Streptophyta; class Magnoliopsida; order Cucurbitales; family Cucurbitaceae; genus Cucurbita; species Cucurbita pepo. The sequence goes on along the minus strand of NC_036640.1, from coordinate 1,421,838 downwards.
TCAATAATTTAATTTTTAGTATTTCCCCATTTTTCGTTCTTTTAATTGATATAGTTATTCGGAGTATATAATATGTATAGGGTATTGTCTCTAATCATTATTAATTTAAAGAGGAATGGGTTTTATTAAGGTACGGTATGGTGTAGCGAGTCAATCTTGGTAGTGTGAGGTGTCCACGCTTTCACCGTCGGTTGGCTATGTGAATATTGAATCTTGGGTGTTGTGATATGAATGTTTGAAGGGCTGCAAATCGAGAGGCATTAAGCTGTGTGGAGCTCTTGAAGCTGCTGGATTGATAGCTACTCGTTGTTCTAAAGACCTTCCTCCTCATCAGACCGAGAAATATGCTGTGGTTACACTCATCGATTGTCGTTCCCTACTTGATCCTCCCCTCACGACCCACCATTTAGGTAAATTCTCACAGTATCTCGCTCACTTCAACTCTATATCGATTGTCGTTCAAATTATCTGTTGTGGAGATCTGTAATTTTTAATCTAGTATCAGAGTCATGCCCTAAATTTAAACATGCCAAAAGAAACCTTAAAGGTTGAATAAAGTATTGTGAGCTTCAAAGGCATAGTCAAAAAGTGACTAAAGTATTTGGGTACTTTGTTCGAAACTCCAAAAGAGAAAAAAAAAAAACAGTCGAGTCTTGATTAAGGAGAGACCTAATTTGTTTAAGAGGAGGTGTTGGATGAAAGTCCCACATCGACTAATTTAGGGAATGATCATGGATTTATAATCAATGAATACTATCTCCCATTGGTATGAGAAATTTTGGGATAGCCCAAATCGAAGCCAAGAGCTTATGCTCAAAGTGGATAATATCATATTACTGTAGAGATCTGTGATTATTAAACTTGTCGTTTTCTGTATATGTTAGGATTCTATCACTCTGCCATCCTCAACACACACGACATATCAGCTGAAGATACACTATGGGAAGTGGCTGAGCGATGCTATTTTTCCTTCTCAAATGCCGAAGACAACAACAAGCATTTCACAGACATGTCTGACTTGAACTTTCTCATGGGCAAAGCAATTGAAAATCCCGGCCTCACTCCATCTTCATCCATGAGAACGGCCCTAATCTCGGCGTTCGAAGACCCAATCATCTACACATCTGATCCTGCTCAGCAAAACCTTGGCATATCTGATTACATCGGTTGTGCCTCCGCGCACGGTGTTGGACCATCGATCGCCCTATTCGACATGATTCGTGACGGTCAGTTGGATTGTGCTTGTGTGTACCCGTCGCCTTTGTTCTCCCGAGATCAAATGAACCGATTTTTGGATGAGATGAAGAAAATTTTGGTGAGGGGTGCCATGGAAGTAGTTGAAGGCTAAAAGTTTAGCTCGATTCTTGAAATGTGTATGTGCCTCTTGTTTTTATATAATTTTTATAATGCAATGTTTTGTTGCTCTTCTGCCTCGTAAATAAAAAATAAAATATTAGAGAGAAACTTAAGAACCCTAATTTAATTCCATTTCAATTTTCGATTTTTTTTGGAAATCCAACTTTCAATAAGATTTTCTATTTATTTATTTTCTCATTCTTGTTGAGAAAATATTTTAATAAATAATGCGACTATCTTTTAAAACAAAATTAAAACTAATTCTTTAATTTCAAATTAAGTTGTATTTAATAATATGTTACCTTTGTTTCTATATATTTCGATAAATAAGTTATAAAATATGGATAGCAATTTTTTTACGATAAAATACAAATATACATTTTCTATTTTTTATTAAGTATTTTTAACTCAAAATAAAATTTTTACCAAATTAAATGAAAGTTACCATCATAATCCATTATATATAACTATAAAATTATAATAATTAATTTTATAATTATATTCCGATCACGTGTTAAACCATTTCTATGAAAATTATTAAAAATAAAAAGTACAACTATATTTAAAATATATAATTTGTAATTTATAAACATATCAACAAAGGGTGTTTGGTCTAGTGGTATGATTCTCGCTTCGGGTGCGAGAGGTCGCGAGTTCGATTCTCGCAACACCCCATCATTATTTTGTTTCTTTCTGCTGGATTTTTAATTTTTTTTTTAAATAATTCATTCAACTTCCCATGCATTTACAATTTTCGTCTTTTATTTTTGGCATTTTAAAGATAACTAGTAAATTATTACGTTTTTTTTTTTTTATGGTGAAAAATATCTTAATATTATGTATTTTTCACTTATTTTTTCAACACAAGAAGTAAATTATGAAATTAAATAAAACAAAAAGAAGAGAGACCTAATCTTTTTCAATGATCCTCCACTAACTAAGAAGATCCCCCAATTTATAATGGCTTCTTCCCCATCTTGCCGGAGATATAAATGGCATCTCACAACGTGGAAGCAATTCGTATTTTAAGTTATTTAATTATTATTAATTCTACATTTTTGTTAAAGTAAAGAAATTCTTTAAAATAAATTAATTTTTAACTTATTTAATCACATATCGAGATTAAAAATTAAACTTATCTACATTTTTTTTTAATAAAAAATATTAGAAATAGAAATTTCACTTTTAAAATAAAATTTAAAATACACAAAAAATTAAAAGTTCAATATTGGCATGCGTTTTTTCATTCGTTTCATACTTAATTTTAAAGTTTAAATGAAAATATATATTTTTTAATTTAAAAAAGTGTCCACTAATGAAAAAGAAGCGCGGGTGGAATTTAAATTTGAAACCGTTAGTACTTTAAGGTAAGCCGTTGAGTCCGACAGCTCAACGGGTTTATTCGGAATCTTTTCATAAAGCTTAAAAGCCATTGCTGCCTCGCTCAGCCCGTATGCTGGCTGTCACCGCCGTCGCCACCGCCACAGCGGCCAACTTCTTTCTCTTTCTCTCTCTTCTTCTCCGGCAGGCCGTTTCTCCCACTACTAAGAGAGAGACAGAAATATTCTTTGGTTTGCTTTCTCTCTCTTAGTTTTAGATTTTTTTTTGTTTCTTTTAATAAAAACAATTATATTATATTATTTCGTTTCATTTAATATATATATATATGATTAAAAACTTGTGTTGAATCCTTGATTGGGACACGCTAATTTTCAAACACGTTTAATAATTTTAATAAGGGAATAAAACTTATATTAATTGGGTTTGTGATAATTAGAGGAGTTGATGAGATGGAGGGATGTGATGTGATGTGGAGATGGGAAAGTGGTGGACTTTGAAACAGAGGATCCCAGCCCCCACATTCAGATAAGACATCGCTGTGAGACAGGTCCCAAGAACCCGATGGCCACGCTGGATTGGTCCCTTTTTTTTCGCCTTCATCTCCCTCTGTCACCACCTGTCATTCTTCCTCCTTATAAATTTAAATTTATTCATGAATCAAATATATTAAATTCATAACATTAAAGTTTTTGAATTTTACTTTCCCAACCAAACCATGGTGGGACATCACAATTCATCAACTTTGAGGCCCATCGTTTTTATTGGCACATCGTCCGGTGTCTCTACCCCTCTTCAAGAAACAACGATAAAACAACGATAAGACTGACACATTGTCCGGTGTCTGGCTCTGATACTATCTGTAACGACTTAGATCCACTGTTAGCCGATATTGTTCTCTTTAGGTTTTCTCTTTCGAACTTTCCCGAAGACTTTAAAACGCGTCTCCTAGGGGAAGGTTTCACACCCTTATAAATGGTGATTTGTTCTTCTCCCAACCAATGCACAACTGAAATCTCATATAGGTTGGAGAATTAAACTAAATATTCGTACAAGGAGTGTGTATACCTCTCTTTTTTAGGGTGAGTTGTGGGATCCACGTAGATTAAAGAGTGAAACGAAACATTTCTTATAACAGTGTGGAAATCTCTCCCAAAAAGACAGGTTTTAAAATCACCAGACTTATGACTTAATGGATCAAAGCAGACAATATCTATTAGACAGTTGGACCATCACATAAAATATCAATTGATTATAAAAAAATTTAAATGGATTAATTATTTATTTCAACTAAATTATTAAAATATTATAATTTGATCCTAAATTAATTTTGAAAGGATAATGGAATTGACACAAATAACAAGAGGGGCGTTGAATTTGGTTCGAGGAAAGGAAACCAAGGAGGAAGAAGAAGAAGAAGAAGAAGACCATTCCGAGGACGAAACGGGTCCTTTTCCTCTTGGCTTGCAAATCGTTGGCTTCAAAATTCCCCTAAACATCATCATTCTCTCTCTACTTTCTCTCTCTAACCTCCATGAAAGTGATGATGGTCACGTCTTACCTTCCGATGCCCTTTCTTCAATCCAACTCTTCTTTTTCGTAGACTCAAATCAATGTTTCAAACAGCGTTAACGAAATCGAAGACCGATTCCTTTTTGCTCAACAAATTTTAGTTTACTTTTATTGGGTTTTGGGGTTTGTTTTAAAATGACAGACGTAGTACTCCAACGCTCCCCATCTCACTTCCCTTCACCTTCAAGCTCTTCCACTACCAATGATGGTCCGCACCCACATTCCCTTATTACCACTCCTAACATAAACCACTGCCTTCCATTTCATTTGGGTTTTGAGGAAGAACGAGAAGAAAGGGAAGACAGTGACGGAGAGGGAGATCAGCTGTCTCTATTGACCCTTTTGCTCGCTGCTTTTAGGAAGTCTTTAATTGGGTGTAGAAGTGCTAGTAGTGGAACTGGTAGAGCTGCGGGGAAGCTCTCTTCAATGGAGATTGGATGGCCTTCTGATGTTAGGCATGTGGCTCATGTCACTTTTGATCGCTTCAATGGCTTCCTTGGCTTGCCTGTTGAGTTTGAGCTTGAGGTTCCTAGAAGAGCTCCTAGTGCAAGGTCTATAATCTTCAACCCTTCTCTTTTTGCTTTAAATTCCCCTGTTCTTGGTTGTGATGGAGAAATTCTGCTTGTGTTTAGATTTTGAGTTTTGAGTTGTCTGATTTGGGCGAATTTTGACCTCAACTTGTGTGTGCATATTGCTTTAATTCTGTGTGTCAAATCCTTGAAAGGAATATTTCTCAGTTGGAGGAGGGGAATAAAACATTCTTGGTAAAGGTGTGAAAACCTTTTCTTAATAGATGCGTTTTAAAATCACGAGAGGAAGTCCGAAAGGAAAAAACCAAAGAGGATAATATCTGCTAGCGGTGTGCTTGGGTTGTTACAAAGAGTATCAGAGCCAGACACTTCGGGGTACACATCTGGCGGTGTGCTAGTAGTGGGCTTGGGTTGCTACAAATGACACTAGCCTTAAGGGGTGGATTGTGAGATTCCCACATCGGATGGAGAGGGGAACGAAACATTCTTTTAAGGGTGTGGAAACCTCTCCCTAGTAGACTTGTTTTACAACCTTGAACGGAAGCTTGAAAGAAAAGATCTTCTTCCTGTCCAAACTGGCCTATAAGAAATAATACCCATATTGTTTAAAACTAAACTATGTTTGGTGTCTTGTTTGATTATTAAGGTTGTCTATTGAGGTAGAAGGTTTTTCAGCTAGCTGTTGTCGGAAGAAAGCTAGATCTAAGTAGTTCATCTTACAAATGGTGATATAAATAGCATTGCTCCTCTTGACGATGAAAGCTTTATCTGCAGCGCAAATGTGTTCGGTGTTTCCACAGAGTCAATGCAGCTTTCCTTTGATTCAAGAGGAAACAGTGTCCCCACGATACTCCTGTTAATGCAGAAACATTTGTACACACAAGGAGGCCTGGAGGTATCTACAATCTTATTGCTTGTTCTTTACACGTCATATTGGTGATAGAAAATCTTCTGGGACTGACGATTTCGGGTCGAAATGAATTGTTGTTCTAAACCTGTAGGCAGAAGGAATTTTTAGGATCACTGCTGGGAACAGCCAAGAGGAATTCGTTCGGGACGAGTTGAATCGAGGTGTCGTGCCAGATGGTGTTGATGTGCACTGCTTGGCAGGTCTCATCAAGGTACTATCATTGACTGTCATCTGATGCTTTGAGTATCAATTCTTGTATGCATTCATCTCATCTGTTAGAACTTGTTATTATAGGCTTGGTTTCGAGAACTTCCAACGGGTGTGTTGGATTCCCTCGCACCAGAACAGGTGATAGAGGCGCAGACCGAGGAAGAATGTGCTGAGCTAGCAAGACTCCTTCCCCCTACAGAAGCTGCGCTTCTCGATTGGGCAGTTAACTTGATGGCTGATGTCGTGCAGTTTGAACACCAGAACAAGATGAATGCCCGTAATGTCGCCATGGTTTTTGCCCCCAATATGACTCAAGTGAGTGAATATTTCCTTAAAACCGTGAGGCTGACAACGATACATAACGGGCCAAAGCTGACAATATCTACTAGTTGTAGGTTTGAGCTGTTACAAATGATATCAGAGCCAAACACTAGATGGTGTGCCAGCGAAGACGCTGGGCTCTCAAGGGGTGGATTGCGAGATCCCACATTGGTTGGAGAGGGAAACGAAACATTTCTTATAAAGGTGTGGAAACCTCCTCTAGTAGAGGCATTTTAAAACTTTGAGGCTGACAACGGTAATAACATGCCAAAGCGGATTATATCGGCTAGCGGTGTGTTTAGGTTGTTATATTGGACGCTTCGTGTACTTGGGGTCGAGGCTCTGATTAGATCATGATGATGGTGTCGAAAGCGCATTTGACTTGATGTGTAATACTACTCTAATCTACTCTTGCAGATGACAGATCCATTAACAGCCTTGATGTATGCAGTGAAAGTGATGAACTTTCTCAAGACTCTCATTGAGCTGACACTGAAGAACAGAGAAGATTTGGTTGTTGAATCAGCTCCCATTTTGCGCATAAATCCATCAGATGAAGACGGGCATCAAAGTGCATCACAACTGCATCAAGACGAACAAAATGAGGCCAAGAATGAAGAAGCTGAAGATGAACAAGTATTTGTAACTGAAGAACCTGCTCCTGAAAATGGATCACAAAATCTTCTGTCATCCATTGAAAACATCATTCCAGAGGGAAGCCATTCACTAGCAAACAACTCTCCCTGCGAAATCGTGTCGGAAATCACCGAAGAACAGGAGAGTTGTCGAAAGAATAGCCTCGACCGATCGAACAGTTTGAATCTGAAGAAAGGCAGCAAGAAAGTGAATGGGTCAGTGAAGGTTCACACAGCAGGTACTGCACAGAGGGGCAAGAAGAATGGCATTGTCGGGCGGTTGAACTCGAGGATGGAGCTAGCCGAAGCGTGGCGTTGAACGAACCAAACCGAACCGAACGGTATTACACGCATCATGTACGGTGTTCTCTCTATTTCTTTCCTTTTGATTTTATTGCTGCTCAGATGGTGTGTATGAGTTTATCTATACATTCAAATGTGCTTCTGGTTGCACTTCAATTAGCTTGGATTTAATATTAAGGGAAAAAAATTAATTTATATCCATTCAAACATTTATTATAATTATAATTTTGTGTTCTAACGGAAAAAACAGCCAATCAAGGAAATCCAAACGGCATTTGAGGCCGTTGACGGTTAATAAAAGAAAGTGGTTCCTGGTTGGTAGTTAACGACATTTGAGCCACTAGGTTGACTCCACGTGTCACAGTAGCCATCCCACTTGAGAGTATAAAATACCAAAGCCAATGAACTTGTCTTTTGGTTCTGTTTTTTTTTTTTTTTTTGTCTATTTTTATTTTTTTTAGTGAGAAAAAAGAAAAAAGAAAAATATATATATATATATGGCGAGCTCAGGCAGAGATGGCGGTGTAACCAATGCAGCAGGTTCCCGGTTTCCGGCGGACGGTGAGAGAGAGTTAAATCCCGGCCATAACAAGCACGTTGACGTGGATCCCATTTCCTCGGAAGCTGCTGCATCTTTGGTTATTAAGGTAATTTTAACTTTTAGGTTTAGAAATTAAAATTTTATTTTCTTAAGGAATTAAGAAAAATGTATTTAAAAATTAAGAGTAGAAAATAATTTTGAAAAATTAAAATTAAATTTAAACACTGATTGAAAAGATTATATATTTAAAAAATATAAAACTACATTAGGTTAAATATAAAGTTAAATTATATTGAAGAAGAAAGTGTTTGTTGGGAAATCTCAGGAGCAGGAGAAGAGAAAAGCAGCGGAAGAAGAACGAAACCGGGCGAAGAAGAAGGAAGCGATGCAGACATTGAAGATGCCGTTCATCGTCTCCAGCGTCATCGCCGCCGTAGCGGTGGTCGCCTTCGCCATTGTTAAGAACTTACGAGAAAACTGATTCTCCTCCCTCATTCTTCTCCAGTTTTTATTTTTTCTTTTGTTTTTTTTTTTTTTTCATTTTGTCTTTTTTTTATTTTATATATTGATATTGCAAGAGAAATTATATAATATTTTGTATTTTTATAAATACTAGGCTAAATTAATAAAAATATCGTAATATCATTCAACGCGGTACTTTATTTAATAAATATCATAAATTAATATAAAAAAATACTTTTAATTTTCCATGTAACTGTTATTACTTTATTTTAAAAAAATATTCTTAAATTTAGAATACCCTTCCATTTTCAAAAAAAGTTTTAAAAATTTGATTAATACACTCAAATTTTTAAAAACTTCATAAATACCTCTAAACTTTTTCAAAACTTTAAAAATAAATTTTAAACTTTTCTTAAAAATTAAAAAATTAAACGATTTTTGTTATATTATTTAAATAAATGTTTTAATATAGTATTAGCCACAAGAGTTTTTTATTTTTAATTTTTCAGATTTTTTAACCATTAAAAAATATTTTTGAAATTTTTATAAAATACAAACTCTTTTTTAGCATAAATATTATTAGGATTTAATGATTTTTACCTATTTTAGTTCTTCGTTCTTGTCATGTCAAAACCATTTCAGAAAATGTTATAACCCATTACCACTTTCTTCGCGCGCTTTCTGAGAAACCAACGGAACAATGTGCATCGCGCTTCAATCTTCCCTCCTTCTTTCAAGAAACCAGATTCTCCTTTTCAATCCCAAGCCAATTTCTCTTCATTTCTCCCGATTCGAACCCAAAATCACAAAGTTTCATATCCGAACGAAGCCGTTGGCATTCGAATCCGTCAATTCCACCAATTCCTCTAACCCCACCATCGAAGATTCTGAATCCCAATCGAATCGGCCTCTTCTTCGCAGTTTTCAGACGTTCAAATCTTTAATTCCGTATATTCTCTCTCAGCGTAAGCATATCCTTGGTGGTTGGCTCTGTAGTATTGTCTCGGTTTTCTCTCTATCCCTACTCGTGCCTAAGATCGGGAAATTTTCTTCGATTATCGATAAAATCGATGCTACTAATTTGTTGGATGAGGGTCTGGTTTTGGGGATCTTGGTGTTCGCTCGTTTCGTTGCGAGTTACTGCCAAGAAGCGCTCATTTGGGATGCGGCGTTGAATGCCATTTATGAAATCCGCGTTCGTGTTTTCGAGAGAGTTCTGGCGATGGACTTGGAGTTCTTTGAAGGTGTGAATGGCGTTTCTGCTGGCGATATCGCTTACAGGATCACCGCGGAGGCCTCGGATGTGGCGGATACCATGTATTCTCTCCTGAATGTGAGTGAAATCGAGTGTAGTATCAGTATTTTAATTTCAATGAACTGATATAAATTGAATGTTTTAGAAATGGAAATTGAATCATTTGGTTCTTAACCTTTTAGATTTTATTTGTAGCTTCATTTTTATTACAGACTGTAGTGCCCAGTATGTTGCAGTTGTCAGCAATGGCGACCCACATGTTAGCTATTAGCCCTGTCCTATCCTTGATTTCAGCTATGGTAAGAGCTGCAAAGTTTCTTTACACTGTTTTCAGATTACCCTGTTTTGAATGTTTCTTTACAGTGTTTTCTCGTGGGAATCATATGGCGACTCTGATTGTCTTTACCTGAACTTAGGTTATTCCATGTGTAGCTCTTGTCATTGCCTATCTCGGTGAGAGACAACGACGAATATCTAAAATGGCGAGTCTGAGCATTGCTAATCTTTCATCTTATCTAAATGAGGTACATCTTAATCACTAAATCATGTTTATGAATTTGCTTCCAAGTCCTAATTGTATTTTCCGAGGTGAAAATCTAAAACATGTTTTTGCGTTCGCTTCTCGAATCTAAATGATGTTTGTGAATTCACTTCTCAAGTCCTAATGATTGAGTTTTATTATATATCTCTGTGATTATGTAATAGGTTCTTCCAGCATTTCCTTTTGTGAAAGCAAACAGCGGAGAGTTTTGCGAAAATATTAGGTTTCAGAGGCTTACTCGCACCGACCTGTATGCACGTCTAAAGAAGAAGAAGATGAAGGCATTTGCACCTCATGTTGTACAAGCTCTATATTTCATGTCATTATCAATGCTTTGTGTTGGTTTTCTGGTGGTTTCAAGAGGTTCATTTAGTAGTGGTAGCATGATTTCATTTGTCACGTCATTGGGTTTTCTGATTGAACCAGTTCAGGTGATACTATGTTATGACAAGAGCTTCTGTATGTATTTTTGAGTCCAGGGTTTGATTTTCCTTTTTCTTTTTTCCTTCTTTTCTTGGTTCAGATGTATTTTTGCATAAGTTTTATCTTCTTTGAATAACAATCATACAGAAAATTGGAAAGGCATACAATGAGTTGAAGGAAGGTGAACCCGCTATCGAACGCTTGTTTGAGTTGATCGAGTTCAACCCTACGGTAAATTTCTAGTTGATGTCAAATTTATGTTTAGAATTACTTTTAGTTTGTCAATTCAAATAACATATTGGATAAGCAATCGCTTTATGAGCTTTCATTGAAGGCAAGCAAGACAATGACTAGAAAGTTTTATGAATGTAATTTTCTCATTTTCCCTCTGAGTTTCTGATGCATTTACACTTATAATTCTTGACCTCCTAATTATAATCTTCAATTGCATCTTCATACATTCATTGTGGTATTGTTTGTTGAAATATTTGTTTTAAATATTGTCTATTGAAATGGATATCAGCATCTTTTATCATTTCTATGGTGTAAAGTTGTCCTGTTTCATAAAGATGTCTTCTACTTGATGAGATTCTACAAATTAAATTAATGGATGGAGCATTTTGATCTTTGATTTTAGGTGATTGAGACACGTGATGCGGTTGATTTAAACAGTTTGAAGGGGGAGGTCAAATTTTGTAATGTCTCATTCGCCTATGGGAGCAATATGCCTCTTGTGTTGGATAGATTAAACCTCCACATCAAAGCTGGAGAAACAGTTGCTTTCATGGGACCATCTGGAGGAGGAAAGACAACACTAGTTAAATTGCTTCTTCGCCTTTATGACCCATTATCTGGTAAGCTACTTCTATTACAGTTATTAGTTCTGACCTTCTGGAAAAACAGTTGCTTTCAAGGTTTCCTTTTGTTTAACACACAAATTCTTTAACATTTCCATGATATAAATATTGTTCTTTCTCTGAATAGGTGATATACTTATTGATAACCACAATATTCGGACGGTTCGACTTAAAAGTTTGCGGAGAAATGTTGGTCTAGTTTCTCAAGACATGGTGAGTGGTTGTCGATTACTTGTTCATACATTTTGTTGTGATGTGAACCAAAAGTACACTGTATTTCGTTGCTGCATAGTCCTTCTTCCTTGGTAGTTGCTCAGAGGTTTTGTTATTTTTATTCTCTCATAAGTTTCCAGCTGGTTATTCACTTCCCTTCGGAACGAGTTCATCGGTCGCTTAACTATCGTTCTCTGCATTCAAGTAATCATTGGCTGCTAAGAAAGAAATACATAGTGGAATTGTCCAAGATTGTCTTGATGAATTATATGAACATTTGGTTTTTGTTCTCAGATCCTTTTCTCAGGAACTGTAGCTGAAAACATAGGATATTATGATCTGACAAAGGAAATCGACATGGAGAGGGTAGAGGAAGTGGCGCAAATCGCAAATGCAGATGAGTTTATCAGAAGGTTGCCGAAAGGATACAATACATATATTGGACCCAGAGGGTTAACGTTGAGTGGAGGACAGAAGCAAAGGCAAAGTTTCAAATTAACTCAATTTTTATAGGATACCTCCATCTAGTTCTTTTAATAGTTAAACTTACATGTGTCCTTCCATATGGCAGACTATCCATTGCAAGGGCACTCTATCAAAATTCATCCATTTTGATCTTGGACGAGGCAACGTCTGCATTGGATAGCACGTCCGAGTTACTGGTCAGGCAAGCTTTGGAGCGCCTGATGGAAAATCATACTGTAAGTTATGCACAATTCGTGCTTAATATGTTGAAATTGTGTTTCAAAATTAAGTTTTTTGTGATATGCACTCAACTTTCTTGTGTGGATGTATATTCAAAATGGTTGGATCATGGAAATTGACTGTTTGTGGGGGTCTTAGTTCCTCGTCATAAGCTTGTAGGGTACAAATGAACTGGCTGGAACTTTCTCCTACAGAATCTTTGATTCCAAGTCTATTGGAATTGACTGTGTGGATGAAAATTTCATCATCTATTGAAAAAAAGAAAAGAAGAACAAGAGTTTGTCCTAGAAAGACTGGTTTATATTTTTATTTGGTTGCGTTGCATACCATATTTATACCAAGTGTGTATAAATCCGTAGGTGCTGGTAATCGCTCATCGATTGGAAACAGTTCTGATGGCGAAACGAGTGTTCGTCTTAGATGGTGGGAAGCTGCAGGAGCTACCTCGCTCTGCTCTTTCTAGTAGTAACTATAACTCATTGATGAAAACTGGGTTGGTGATTTGAGCATCATCGTATCGACGCGGTGCACGAGCAGGAGATGCACGGATCGGTTTCTCTTCTGCAGCCATGCGAATTGCAGGAATCAATCTGTGGTGAAATATGCATGTGTAGGTTGAAAAGGCATAATGGAGGAGAGGAGGCAATGCCATTGGTGACCCTTCTGTTATCTGCGACTTCATTCATTGTTTCCTTCACTTCAACATAACTTATTCAAGTTCTTAAACTTCCGCTTCGTTCAGGTTAGTGAGTTTATAACTCATTTCCAGTTCCCCTTAGCTTGAGTTGCCAAGTTCTTATACTTATAAATGTCGGTATGTCTATACATTGTGTTCGTATGTTATTAAGGGTATATTTAGAATGACTTTCTAAATGCAAAAAAAAAATATTTTTTTTATTTATAAACATTTTTTTTAAGTACTCAAGGGATGAGCGGAAAATGACATGGTGTAATCATTAGCTACGATAAAATATTAAAGAAGATTTTGTTAAAAACGTCAACAAATTAAAAAAAAATGTAGTTTCAGCGTGAATTTTAGAACGAGAACTATATTTTAAAGTTTTATGGACCAAATTATTTTTTTAAAATAGTTGGATGGCAAATATATATTGATTTTCAATTTAAAGCTTGAAATTTCATTAAATTAAAATCAAGACTTAAATAAGTGTGAGCAAAATTTATATATCAATTTTTATCAATTCATCCCCTATGTTAAAACATTAAAGAATTAAAAATATTTTTAAAAAAATTCAAGCTTTGGACAATATTTAATAATTTAGGCAATATTCACAAATTATAATATTTTTAAAAAGAGGCTTTATTGTCATATTTATTTACGTTCATTTAAGAAATATATGTAAAAATCTGAAAATGTTTCTGTTCGTTGATTGCTCTTGTGAGCGCGCGTAGACCGTCGGATGAAGAAGATAATATTGATTAACGAAGTGTGATGACATCTATCGTTTGGTCTCTCTATAAATACCTCTTTTATCATTGCATACCAAGTCGAAAATTTCAATTTTGCCGCTCTCGAAAACCCGCGCTCTTTTTCCTCCGTCTCTCGCGGTTCGATTTCCATTTCCGACGAACTCCCCAGTTTCTGAATCAGGTAATGTAGCTCAGTGCTTTAGATTCTCCGATCGAGTGTTTTGAAAGATTCTTCCTCAGTTTGTTAGATTGAATTGCAGAATAAAATTCTTCCGACTCTTTTACTTGTCTCGTCGTGTGTGTAACCTATGGAATATGGATTTGTTTGTTTGGCGTCAAATTATGACTAGATGTTTTCCAGTTTGAGTCGGCAGGATCGGATTCGATTCGCTGATTATGGTGTGGCTTCCTGATTTGGTCCTTTAAGAAAGTGGAGAATTAGAATTGGACAGTCGCGAAGCTAAAAGAAGGGCTACTGATTCAAAATAATCCGCCCACAGTGACTATCATGCATATTCTTACTGTTACAATAAATTTTGCTTTCAAACACATGGTTGCCCTAGCAGTAAAGAGTTTTAAGGAAATGGATCAAACCATAGTAGCCACGTGATTTAACTTTTTACGAGTTATCTTGACACAAACCAAATATAGTAGTATTATGTGCTTGTCTTGTGGAATAATCGAGTGCATATGCGACCAAATGCTAACAAATGGATTTTCATTGATATCTGATTAACATTTGTAATACGTAGCAAACAGTTTTGAGTATAAATGTGAGTAATTGTTTGGATCTTCTCCCATTGGATTTTTGTAAGGAAGAATGTATTTGTGAAATGCTGTCTGCTACCATATTTTTCAAACGCCAGCATTTTTTTTTTATTGATTTGGTGTTCATGTCAAACAGTTTCCATCATTGCTCACATGGTGAAACAAGTTAGTTTTCTTTTTATTAAATGTTTTCCCTCTCTGAAAGACAACCTTCCTGGTGTTTTCTATAGATGGATACATCAAACCCTTCAGTTTTTGTGAATGCTGAGCTTTTACGCCTGTATGTTGGAAGAAGAGTTCGGGCAGTGATTCAGGTACAGTCAGAAGGCAACGGAGTCATATACGGTAAATCAACAGATGACAACCAGATTACTGTGAAAGGGTCCCCACCCTTTACTCTTTCGAAGTTTGTTGAGGTCATTGGAATTGCTGATACCGACAAATCGATACGAGCTGATGTTTGGACCAATTTTGGCGACTCATTTGGTATGCGCTCTTCTTCAGCTCTCCTTATTCTAGAATGACATTGGAAGCTGTATAAGTACTAATGCTCTATACATGTCTGAAGTTAATTTATGTTCTTTGAATTGGCTGAAGATGATCATTTAATTGTGTTTTCAGCTAATCATTGATTTTGAGCAGTATTTAGTTTTGAATTGATGTTTTCCCAAGGAGCCTAGCCAAATCTGGCATTTTAGATTTCTGAAGCATAACCTGGCTAGATTATAAGTTTGGAATCCGGATTATACCATTAAAGTTTATCTCAATTGTGAAATCTAAGCTGCGAATTAGTCATTTGGTATCTGACAATAATTCTGTATCAAGTTGAAGTTAATTCAATCCAAGTTAGCTCATATTCTCAACGGTTTGTTTCACCACGATGTTTTAAACATTCTTCTCCTTGGATGAGAATTCGAAGAGAGATCTGCCAATAATTGTCAGGATAAGTTACTTATAGATTCCTCTTTGGATCTTACTTTCAACATTCTTTGAGATTGGATGTGTTGTTGAATTTTTATCAACTTTTATCAGAAAGGGTTGCATTCTGAATTGTTTGTGTACCCCTGTTTGCAGATACATCTACCTTCAATCAACTTTGTCAGCTTGCTAACGGGGAGTTCAAACCCTTGTTTGTCTGATATTCCAGCCAGACATTCATTGGCCAGAAAGCTCAAAGCCCTACCATCCCCTAAGTCGCCGATGTTTTCTTCACGTTCTTCTGAAGCGCCCTATATTTATCCTTCATACAGTATTGAACTTCTCAGGTAATGGATATATAAAATTTGAGTATGCACATGTATGTTTGGGTTAGAATATCTAGAATGAACATTGCTTCAAAATATTCATAAAAATTCTATTTTAATCGATTTTGTTTTTAGTTTTTTAAGGTTATATTAAGGTTTTTAACTGCTAACTGAAAATCCCTTCTGTTGTATTGAATACCTTGATCTGGGTAGAATTTTGTTGACATTTTAATCATGTTTGGTTATAATTTAGATGAGTTATCTCGAACTGATACAAACTATAATGTTTTAGGTGAAGCTCAAAATGTTCTGACAAACATAATGCCAACAAAATTATAATCAAATTCGTTTTTCAATTTCAGTGATTTGATATTTACTTGAAGCCATTGTTTTGTGTTTCAATGAAATTAAGAAATTAGTGGTTTATTAAGTTTTCCTTTGAATTAAAATTTTCAAACTTAATAATTAACATCTCAGTTTGATTGGAAAAAACTTGCGATCTTTTTTATANATTAATGAACTTTATAAAATATTACACCGAAAAAAGAAAAAAAAAAACATCATGCACATACAACGTGATTAACTTTAAAAATATATTTATAAAATTGATATATCAAATAAAACTATATATTAAACTGTGATAAGGAAAAAATAAATAGCATGTTTTGTTTTCATTCATATGCATTTTAGTAAAAATTTTAAGAGGTCAGTTCTAAATATAATTATTATGATCGAGTCACTAAAAAAAAATGTGTCTCTTAATTCTATAGGTATTGACTTTCCGTTTTTTTAACCCTACATTCATGTACCTATCATTTACCAAAGTGTTAAACTTAGTTATCCTATCTTGAGGATCACTCTTATTTGAATATAGTCTTGGTTTATTCATGTACCCTCATTTACTCATTATCACAATGTAACACAATTAAATTAAAAAATTATTCGGTCAAAAATAGAAATTATCACAAATGTTATTGATCTTAAAAATGAAATTAATTTGATCCTAATAAATCATCATCGTGTTAGGATGAATTAGTTTAACTAATGATACACATCAACAATTAATACAAACAATCAAACCCACAAACATAACACAACACGGGTCCTAANAAAAAAAAAAAAAAAAAAAAAAAAAAAAAAAAAAAAAAAAAAAAAAAAAAAAAAAAAAAAAAAAAAAAAAAAAAAAAAGGCCCCAAATTGAAATTTCAAGAACAAATGGGACACTGAATCAAACCATTCTCATTACACTCACCACATTTGATCGTCTTCTTCTTCGTCTGATCCAAAACCTTACAGCTTCCATTGCAGTCCACACACATTACAAATCTCACGCCGCCGCATCCTTCACAACTGCCGCCGGTCGCCGTCGGAATCCCCTCAAACAGGAGCCCCAATTTGCCTTCCTCCTCCAATTTCACCACCTCATCCGCCCCTCCGATTAGCCTCCCCTTCACAAAAACCGCTGGAACTTTCACATCCTTGCTCCCCATTAACGCCCTCAACTCCTCTTTGAAACCAGAATCCATCGATACGTCTCGCTCCAGCAACTGAATGCCGTACGATTCAACCATTGACCGAACCTTGTTACAGTCTTCGAATGTTTTTCTGATTCCTCGAAGCGTTGTTGTGTAGATCACAACGGCGGTTTCGCCGCCGGGCGGGCACCGTTCCTCGAACTGTTTTAAGGCGGTTTCCGATTCTTGAAAATGTCTCGCCGCCCTAGATTTCGGCGTCTCTGAAACTATTCTCTTGATCTGTTCTCCTTCTTCGGTTAATTGTTTCTCGTATGACGCTACGAGCTCTGGATCGAACATTGGACTCAAACTCCTTCTTCGAGCCGATAAAAGTCCCGAATCGCTTCCGAAACTCTGCCTTCTCGCCGAAGTCGGCGTATTCTTCACAGGAACACTCAATTTCAGGACCGATTTGGGGGATATTCTTGCCGAATTATTCACTTTTAGAATCTCTTTCGGACTGTAATCCAATCGCCCGACGCCATTTACTCGGTCGCGATTCTCCTTTCCACCGAATCTCATCGCCTTCTTTGGAGTGCCGATTTGATTAAAGAACTTCAACGGACTTCTTCGATCCAAATCCGTCAATCTGCGAAGAAAAACTCCTGGCTTAGGGCTGTTTTTGCCCCGATTTCCAATCGGAATTCCTTCTTCCAAGCCGTCCATTAGCTCCCAAGCGTTAATCACTTCTGGTTTCTCGCGAGAAGGCGACTTCTTCTTCGTCGGCTCTGAAACTAACTCCTTCGTATCCAGATCAGCGTTGAGATTGAGAACGCCGTAAGTGCTGGATGTGAGCGAAACGACGTGGTTGAGATACTCGCCGCCATTGTTGACGATAATGTCCCTCTGGAGGTCCTTCCTGTAGAGTTTTGAAGATACACAGCCCATTAGATCTTCTTCTTCTTCTTCTTCTTCTTCTTCTTCGATTTTCCGGAGCTCTTTAAGTTGCAGAGGAGAAGAGTTCGTGTTCGCGTGGGAGTTTTTCAGTTATTTATTTTTTATTTCTTTTAAAATTTTTAATGGTAACCGTTACTAAAATGACCAAACGGGCCCCAACGGTCGGAAATTTCGAATGGGACTTTATATTGGTTCTGGGGAAATTCTCTCCTCTCTTCGAAGTTTGCCCCCACATTTTTTTTATTATATGATTTTAATCCCACTTTTTTCCACTTACTGCAGCTTTTATTTTCTCCCTCTAATTATTTAATCATGTTTTTAATTATTTAATCATGTTTTTCTTTTGTTTTTTTGTATATTTTTTAGGTTTAAAAGTTTGAATTTGGTTTTTGTTGTTTGATTAAATATTTTTAAATATTTTCTTTAACCTATTAATTAATAATTTTGTTAGGTTATAAATTTTATTTAGATGTGATATTACTAATCTACCCATACCCATTCGAATTCACCTAGTAATAATTGAATTATAAAAAAAATAATCGTCATTTCATAAAAATGAAATTATATCATGTAGACTAAAATAATAATTTAAACGTTTTTAGATTAACATTTACGAATGGAATTAAAAATTTAAGACGTATATTATTTTTTAAAAATTAAATTATAAATTTAGTTTATTATTAAATTTTAAAAAGTTTATTTTCATGTGCAGCTCATATGGTAGCAAGTCTATGGTACAAAATCCTTCCATTCAAAATCATTACACAATATAGACAAATAAGAAATAAATATATGTGATAAAATATATTTAAATTAAATACCATTTTAATATTAAAAAAAGTCACCATATAAAATAAGACACTTGGTCCAATTAAATTAGAGTATTTATTTTGACTATTCATTTGGAACTACGCTAATTAAGCTCACCCATATAAAACATTGATAATAGTAAATGTTATTTTCCAATATTCATTTTTTTTAAATGTAATAATAAATAAATATAAGGTGCATTATCTAAAAATAATATAAGCATGGAAAAATGGGACATATTTATTTGGTCAATGTGGGATTGAAATGACACTTTCAGATGGTTTTTATTAGAAGATTTATCTTCTACTCAATTTTAAGGTTAAATTAATATTTTTATTCCTTAAAATTTTGATGTTCTTAAGGTGGTCCAGTAGCAATCTATGTTCAAGATTTGAAATTTGGATTTGATACTTAATGGCTACCGCATTCTCCTGCAATATAGTCACGTTGCTTGTAATTATTTGAGCACAACACGAGTCATTTCAACATAATTTGTCTTCACTCATATGCATCTTAAGAAAATTCTTACGAAATCACCCCAACTAAAACTGCTTTAAGTAAAGCACGTTTAACCATAAAAGAAATATATACCTTGTTGGTATAGGTAGTGTCTTTAAATTATTTTAAGCTATTCTTAGTCGTCATATCCTTAAGATCGCTCTCATTTGGATATAGTCTCGGTTAATTCATATGTTCTTCTTTTATTCGGGCGTCCGAGGTCCATCTTTCTTAATAAAAAGAGGTCGATGTATGCATATTATAGATTTTAGAAGATTAATGTATCAAGTCAAAGGTAGGATTATTTTAAATGTTTGATACTGTATGTTTCCAAGTTTAAGTTGTCAAATAATTTCTTACATTTTTAATTTTGTGTTTAACAAATATTTAAACTTTTAATTTTGTACTTATTTTATTTAAAATTACGAACATAAATTCATAATTAAAAATTTATAATCTATTTAGCTTAAAATTTAATGAGATGGAAATGTAGAAGATAAAAAAAAAAAAAAAATAGAGATGTATTAAATATAATGGATGCAGTAGATTTATTTTATTTTTAAGTTTGACCTATTAAATATGAACAAAAAGAAAATTAAATTCGTAATTTAAAGTACTTTTAATTCAAGTTTGGGTAAATTAGGTTAAAACCAAAGGGTAGGTGTTTTTGCATGGGACAAGGGCTACGTATGTAGATGCCACGTGATGGAATCTTATTGGTTCATTTATGAACTTACTAAAAATATTATTCTATAGTCAACTGCGTAAAATACTGAGATCCGACCCCACAGTCTCGTCTCTCCATGAAACTATNATAAAAAAAAAAAAAAAAAAAAAGTAAATACTGATATAAAGAATTATAAAAACCAGATTTATTTTAATTTTGAATATGCTTTATAAATTTAGAAAGTTGTATAAATTAAAATCCAAGTTATTTTATTTTATTCCAAAATATATAAATTGGATAATATATATTACATATAAATCCAACTATTTTTAGTTTACCTATAAATTAAAATGAGTTTTAGCTAACTAACTTAAATATAATAAATTTTTTAATCATAATTTGATATATGGTTAAAGAAAAAATACATATATATTTTTTAGAATAAGAATAAAAACTATACAATAATAACGAGAAGAATTATTGTGGTATCACAGGTCTATCACACCTCCATTTTATGAAATCACGGGAAATATTGGATGAGAAAAATGATTCAAAATTTAAAGTTAAGTTATTGGAGGAACACATGGTAGGTTTACCTTAATTGGTACAATAAATTGATTGGGTTTTGTTTTTTATATCTTAATTAATGTCCCAATCTACTCTATTGTAGAGGTTTGAATTCAGTGCACTCGATACCATCGAACCATCTTGATCAAAGAAAATCTAATTTGGATGGTTTTTTTTTTTTTGAATTATTGAAGGATGATGACAAAGTAGCGTGTGGACCGTCTGATTAGACAAGATCTTTCATCATTGATTCAGTAGGACCTCCTGCATTTACACTCCACTTATTAGTTGCCACGTCATTAAATAATTTTGAGATAAACTATTATTTTTCATCTCATATAAGTAATGTATGAAACGACTTTGCTCCAATAGTTTTTAGAGGATTCGCAGTACCTAAAGCATTGGAGCGATCTTGTAGTTGGAAATAGGCAAGGAAGTGCTTATTTACAAAGCTAACCCATGTCTAATCGAGCTTCAATTCTTATTCTTTATCTCCATCTTCGCTCAATCTATTACGTCGTTAAGGAAGAATTGACTCTCAAGAAGCACGACGGACAATATTATAAAATAATGAATTTTATATTATTAACTTTTTTTTAGTATTATTATTTATTTCGGTTAATTTTTGAACTTCTAATCTCTTCATCGAAAACATATTAATTTGGAAGACAAAAATATACTCCTATACTTATTATTTTTTTTAATATTAATAACATCTAAATAAATATATAGTCAAAAGTCTAATAATGACATCATTAAATATATTTTAGGATACAAATTTGTAATTTGACCTATAAATAAATAAATAAATAAATAAATAAATATTATATATATATATATATATATATATTGGTTCTTTTATGGTTTTTATAGGAGTTTGAGAACTTAACTATAATGATATAATATATGGTCAATAAACTATATTGTTGATATTTTAATAAAATTAATAATATCAAATTTAGTAAACTGGTGGAATCGAATATGGTCTATATGGATCGGCATGAAATAAAATATAGTTTTTTTTTTTTTTNTTTTTTTTTTTTTTTTTTTTTTTTTTTTTTTTTTAAGAATAAATAATATATAATTTGCAATTGGCTACAGAACTTACAGGACAATAAGTTCACGCACTTTCATGCCATTATGGAATCATAAAATTTATTTCGGTGTACAACACTGCGATCTTGGGAGTCACAAAGAATTGATGTATTTCCATTTTCACCCGCAGTAAAAATAATAAAACTATTATTGTGTAATACTTTTTTACATTGGTTTTCAAATTTTCATTTGCGTATTTACTAATAAGATTATAACATTCAAAAGCAAATTAATTTTTAAAATAATATTTTAAAAACTACGTACTAATAATTGTATTACTTTTACCATATGTAAAGTGAGAAAATATTATTAAAAAGAGTAATACTATATTGACTATTTCATAATAAAATCACGGATTTATACGTAAAAAAACACGGTTAAACAAATGATGTTAAATATGAAAATAAATCCGACAACTTTTTAAAATAATGTTAATAAAAATTTTAATTTATATTTATGTCTTTTTGAGTTATTGATAATTCTATCTCAAATATTAAAATATATTTTAAAATGAGCTAATTAATTTTTAATTAATTGATTTTTATTATTCTCATATTTTTTTCATTATATAAAAGAGAACTTTAGACTTAAATTTAAAAAATAAAAGCAACTAAGTTATTTCCGAAAATGAAAAGGAGAGAGGAATAAAGTGTTAATTTAAAACATCATTTAAAATTATGATATTTCTAATACAATTATACAACTGCAAATCGTGAGTACCAAGTTTTATCATTTTTGCCTCTTAAAAAAAGATATTTTTTTTAATAATTTTTGTAAAATAGAAAGCGACGTGGCAGCGGAGTGACGGATTATTAAATTATACAGCTTAGCAAATGCTTTTATTTAAAGTAGGTATTGAAAATAAAATAAATATCTATTTAAAAAAAAAAACGTCAATAATTATTTCATCATTGTAATCTTCAATTATCTTATAGTTAAGGTCCCTGTGCTCTCTTTATTAGGCGCCAGCTGCTCTCATTGTTTATACTATATTCTATCTGATTCTTCTGTTTATTTATTTATTTTTCTAAATTATTTTTTTTTATTTTAAAACGTATAAATTAAATGGAAAAAACTTTAAAAAATCATTTGTTCTTCCCATACATATTTTGTTTTATTAATTCAATTACTATTTTTTGAAAAAATTGAATTTAATAATAAATTGAGAAAATTAAATCACAAAACTTTTAAATTACTTTTAATTTTTTTAATGTATTTACTGAAATTTTAACTCAATAGCATGTGATCTCGTGTTTTTAGCTACATGTGGAAAATAATGATTAAATTAATAAAATATCTACAAATTTTTGTACTTTTCTCGAAAATACTATTGATGTTTCAATAGTACATCAATAGTATTTACCGTTAGTTTTGAATAGGAGACGTTAATATTTTTCAAAAATTCCATTTTTTATTTTTTTTAGAACTAAAAAAAAAAAAAATCATAGGTATGATTGATAAATATTTATTTTGAACTTTAGCTATAAATAACTCACATAGAAAAGCCAACATTATTAAATAAGAGGTGAATAGTATTTAATGTCCCCGGACAATTATTGTGTTAATTGATTGAGTTATGCTCGAATTTGGGTTCTATATGATACCATGTTAAGAATGAAAGACCTTCGCACTGATAATATATTATATATGTTGAACATAAATTCTCATGGTTTTGCTTTCGGTTTTTTCATAAATCAGATATCAGTATAGATAGTGTTCATTACTTGTAAACCCATTATATTTCTCTTAATTAGTGAATGTGGCACTACTTGTCTCAATAATTCTCAACGACTTACGTGAACAAATAAACACATACATGAAAAGCAAACAAAGACATAAGGTATATTTGTGAAACTGTATAAGTTGTCGTCTTTTTCCTTTCGATCTCGTTACCTAAATTATTTTTCTTGTTTATGAATTTTTTAATTTTTTAATTTTATTTTGTATGTGTTTAGATTTATTCACTTAAATAACACATAAGTAAATACAAATTTTTTTCGTAAATTTAATGGCAAAAACGTTCGAAGTGTTCTTTAGTACAAAACTCAAGGTTAAAACAAAATTTCTTCAAAGTTTGGTATAAACTGGACAAATCCTATAATTGAAAGGGATTTTATTTTATAATTTAACCTAAAAAATTTGACCAAATTTTGTTTTCTAACTTATTATATATTTATATTCACATGCCGACAAAAAATAAGTTAAAAAATGGAAAATGATAAATAAGTTGTTAGTTTTTTATATGTTCGAGACGGAGCCAAGCCATTTAAATAAGCCACGCCGAGAAATGGAAAAAAAATTTAAGGAAAAAGTTAGTGTTATAAAGATAATTAAAGGAAAAAAGGAAAATAAAAAATAAAAAACTCATTCATTCGCGCTCCGCATCAATCCGCTGCCGTTTTGAGCTTTTCGCCTTCCGTACCATTTTTTATAGGCGAAGAAAAATTGGAAAAAATCTCTTTTCATTTCTCTCTTTGGTTGAATCTTCAAAAGACGTCTTCACAACGCGCCGCCGAGCACCAATCAGCCGGAAGAACTCTTCTCTCTGTTTTTCTGAATCTGTATTGTTTGGTTTAGTTCACTCTGTTTTACTATGCCGCAAGTGGATCTGGAAACTCTGGTTTCTGCATGTGCCGGTGGCAATGCTCACGACCGGAAAATCGCCTGTGAGGAATCTTTTGACGACGGCGATCACCGGCAGGGAGTTGAGAAGAGAGAGGTAACAGAGAAGTCGGAGGTTCCGCCAGATTTACCACCGGAATCGTTTTGGCTCTCGAAGGATGCGGAGTTCGATTGGTTAAATCAGAACGCGTTTTTCGAGAGGAAAGATTCGACGAAAGGAAGTTCGACTTCGACGAACTTGAATCCTAGTGTGAATCCGCCTTCTAATTCGAATTCTCAGCGGTTTTCATTGAACTTCAAATCGAAGGCCTCGATTCTCGGCCTTCCGAAGCTTCACAAGACTTGTTTTGTGGATTCGAAGACTCGTCGCAATGCGAAATCTGGAAACGCGAGGTTGTTCCCTAAACAGTCAGGATCTTCCGAAAAATCGGACTCTGCTGTCGTCGAACCGGCATCGCCGAAAGTTTCGTGTATGGGGAGAGTGAGATCGAAGCGAGATCGGAGTCGCCGGTGGAAGAATCGTCGGCGGTCGTCCGAATCGGCGCTGCCGAAGGAAACAACGGACCAGAAAGACGCTAAACGTGGTTTCTTATCTACTTTCCTGAATCTTTTCAGAGGTTGGAAAAAACCGCCAGGGGTTAAATCAACCGCTCCGATAGCCGAAGATGCGCCGGCAGCAAAAGCGCCTGATAAGATTACGCTCAACATCGATGCACTAACGGCGGGATCGCTTCCGAGAAGAAGCGTCGAGATCGAACCACCCGGTTTGGGCGGCGTTAAGCGGTTCGCATCTGGAAGGCGATCCGGTTCATGGGTCGTCGGCGACGGAGAATAATCGACGGGCGGCGGACTCTGCTTCTCTGAGCTTCTCGGTACATTGTGGCATGGGCTGTCAGCGGAGCCCGCGGGATTAGGTGGGCTTCTTGTGGGCCCGTTTGTTTTGTTTGTATCGTAGACGAATTACGTGGCACTTTGGTTTAACCGTTCTCACCTCACTCCCGTGCTTCACNAAAAAAAAAAAAAAAAAAAAAAAAAAAAGTGCCTTACGGTTTTCCACATGTAATTTTGCCTATTGTTCTTGCAGTTATTTTTCAGTTTTCATTTACATTTACATTAAACGGTGCCGTTTTGTAGATAAAAAAAAGTATTGTCTCATTATTATTTTCTTTTCTTTTTTTCTTTTGGGAAAAAATGATCAGATGTAAATTTCGTGTTCAGTTAATACTCAAAGAATGGCTTTTATCTAGGGGGACCTGAAGGAAATAACTTATAGTCTTAGGGAGTAAACAGTAAAAATAAATAGTTAAAGGACTAAACGGAAACTGAAATTTACTCACAGCAGTAATTTTTTATTTTTCTTACAGAAAAAAAGACAAAATGATAGGAAGGATTTAAAAATTGACAGTATGAATATGATGCTTCAATAATCGAGCTAGACAAAACATGCAAGGCAGAGACAGGAAGGACCATAGATGATGCAGGGAGAAAATTATTATTAAAATATGTGTAGATGCAGTTTTTTTTAATTACTATTCAATTATTTAATTTACAGTACTAATTTTTAAAATAAACAAATAAAAAACTGGATAAATCATTAATTCAGTTATTGAATTTAAATATTTTGAATGAAAATAAAATATGGAAAAATGCTTCCTTCAGCTGCCACGTCAACAACTATCCCAAACCATTATTATTACTAAGGATTAAATTGAGCCGTTCATAATTAGGCGCAACTTGGATACATTACTAATTTCCTAAACTAAGGAAATAATATGACATTTATATTAGAACTAAATTAAACTCTGAAATGACCAATTACAATTCAATCAATTCATGGAAGCGTACAAGTAGAAAGGATAGAATGGTCTTTTTGCATTTTGAAGTTTTTATATGGTAATGGGGAACTTCTTTCGCAAGCCAAACAGTTCTCCATTGCTTAAACCGATTGTTCATTGAGCGGCAAAGCAAAAGCGCGCGAGAGAGAAAAGGTTTTCAGTACTCGCTGAGCTCGTCGTAGATCTCAATCTTTCGGCCATTGAGCGGCTGCGCCGGTCGGGCGTTTTTCTTATACGGTGGTTCCAATGGCGCTTTCAGTGCTTCCACTTGCTCCTTCGAAATCGTCCTCACCTGCGAGGTAATTTTTACAATGTTATGCCCTAACTAGTACGGTCTAAAGTATTCACGTTCTGTTCCGCCGTGTGAGGAGTTTGAGAAATGGAGATTTGGATTAGATTTACCTTGCCGAGAATGGTCCATATGACGTTCTCGGTGCAGGGAGGAACTGTGAAAGAGCCGATGTATCTGTAGTATTTGCGAGTCTTCTTCCTCAAGTGCTTTAAGTTTAGTTCTCCTAGTGCAATGTGAGCCTCTTCGTTGCTGCCGCATTTTTCTTTGGTTAACTCCTGCAATTTGTCTTGTATCTGCAATTTCGCCGGACGAATTTACGGTTGCCGTGATTGTGAATTTGTAAATTTATGTCTTTAGGAAACTTGTCTGTATATGTATTTTTTCAGAGGATGAAATTGACTAATTCATTGATGTACCTTTCCGAGTAGGGGATCGGAATCACCGTCTTGGAGGAGGATTGCTATGACGGAGAGGCCGCCGTCGTCTGCTTTATGGATTAGATGAAGCTCGGCAGCAAATCTGTTCGAATCAGAAAGTCCGGAGGTAAGTTCAAATCAAAACTCTCAAATTTTATATAACAGGTGAACTTGAGCCGATATAGATTGATTTTTATGATGACATTTGAATCAGTTTCTTAGTCTGTCTGGTTTAGACGTCACGTCGAGAAATTAGGAGTTTCATGGATTATTAGTAATCAAAACGTTCATTTAGTTTAAAAATACACATCAGACTGTTTGAGAGAGAGTTTGAGTCAGAATTTTCTGAAATCTTGTTTTCGTTTCAACTTTCATATTCTTGAGACAACTTCGAAGTATTACTGTTTTTATAAACTTCAGGCTGCATATCTCACACAATCTTCTTGTAGGTACTTGTCAATTTGATCTTAATTTCTTTGTACATTGAGTTTGTCTTTAATCTGTTCTTTTTTTTTAAAAAAAATTAGTACATCTATGTTAACGTAGTTGAACATGTGAGCATGGCATTTGTACATTCCAACTGAGAAGAAATGATCCTTTTTATTGGTCAGGTTGAGTTTCATGTATCATGCATTATTAAAGAGACATTTCCAAAATGTGTTAAAAAAAAAAAAAATCTAACAAATATATCAATTCTGCTAATGAATTTCANTCTATAATTTATTAATCTATTTAGAAACTTTTTGAAAAAGTATTAGAAAGGATCTCCTCTTCTGTTATAGAAGCTCCGAAACGACCAAAAGGCTAGGCAGCCTGATAATTAGATGGGCTGGGCCCATAATGGGCCAGTCTAGAGAGAGATTTGGAAAGAGAGAGACGGCAGTGAACATACCGCTCGCCGTTAAGGAGGTGTTCGGAAGGAGAATGCCAATGCATTTGTCTGAGGGAGTAGTTTTTATCATCTATGACAGCTACTCCACCTGTTTTCTCCCCAAAGTCCACCTGATTTTGATAAAGAAAAAAAAAAAAAAAATGTCAATATGGCTTTTACTTTTTGATTTATTCTTTCTTTTAAGGGAAATATGTTCATTTAAAAAATTATAGTTACACAAAACTATTCTTTCTGTTTTGTTTTGTTTTTCATTTTTGAAGAAAACCAATATGAAACTGTTAGCTTTTAAAAAGTTAGTATCAAAACTTAAGAAACAAGAAGGTTAGAAAATATGTCTACATGCATGTCATATTTATGTGTCTGGCCATAGGGACAAGAGAGACTAAAGAGAGCCAAAAGTTATAGGTTTAAAAGGGCAGACCCCAATGTTAAAGCCATTGTTGACAAGTGTAGCATTAGCAGTATTGTATCTCCTGACTAGTTTTTGAAGATGCTTGCCAAACACGGCGCCGTCCTTCACAATGTCTATTGGTGACTGTGATTTCCCTTTGGAGCAAGTTGCAAATTTCGAGCTCATGCTTCCCCAGTGTTCAGGCCCATTCGAGCCCTCATAAGAAAATGTAGTGGATTGCTCGTTCTCTGTCCACCCAAAAGCAGGAAGTCAAAAACAAAAACCAAAAGAACCATTTCTTGAATAAAAGGTTAGGAATTCCCTTCCTTCTGAAACCGTTATCCCAGAAAGACAAACAAACAAACAAATCCTTAGTGTTTTATTTCCCGGAAAGGAGAAGAGAAAATTCAATGGAAAAAATTAGGAAAAGGCTCACTTGCGTGGGTTTGCACGAAAACACCGATAAGCAAAAGAGAGAAAACAAAAATAGAGGAGACTGAAGGAGCCATTATTGCCAACTCTTAGGACAGCTGCCCTCCTTTTGAAACAATATACAAATAATGGAGGTTATATATACAATAAATCCACCTTTACATGGAGAAATATGGGGCGGTCATGTGGTGGTCGTAATTCCTCTTTCTCTCTCTTTCAAGCTGAGAATGAGAGAAAGAGAAAGAGAGAGAGAGAGAGAGAGAGAGAGACAATGGAGGGGGTGGCTAAATTTAGAGGAACTGTGAGTTTTGTTTAAAGTACAATATTTAGGTGGTGCGTGTTTCTTTTGGAGAATATAATGGATCACCTTGGCTTTACTTGTTTGTAGCTATCTATAGTTTCTAGTATTCTATAATAACTTTTTCCACCCCAGTTGCGTTTTGTTTTTGAGCCAAATTAAAATTTTACATTTTAGAGTGTCAGTTCACAAGTTTGCCAGAAAAAAACGCTTTCATTTTTTACTCTCTCTCTCTCTCTCTCTCTGTTTTTAGAGTGTCAGTTCACAAGCTTGCTAAACAAACCTTTTATTTTCTTACTTACTCTCTCTTTAAAAGAATGGAAAATAATTAAAGATTCCAGATTCCTCATCACGTGTCAAAGCTTGGAATTTTGTATATAGTTTTTGTGCCTAAGAACCCCTAGTTGCATTCTTAACCTTTCAGAGAGAGAGAGAAAAAAAAAAAAAAGAGCATAAAAAACTGTATTCTTGCCTTTACTAGACAATGAAGGGTTTATATACACGGGTGAGAGATTCTGATTGAGAGAATAACATATCTGAGCCATACCCAAATTAGTGTCATCAATTGCATTATAATTACCACATCAACTTATTTGAGTTAAAAACGTTTTTTTTTTTTTTTTATTTTTTATTTTTTTTTATGCAATTAGTTTTCACATAGTTGTCTTCTTTTTCTTCTTTTTCACAAATGCATAATTATGTTTGTATTTACAGAGTTGTTTTGAGAAATATCCTGTCTTTAGTACTGAATAAATAACCAAGAAAATATAATTGTAAGTTTGTGTATATTTGTCTCAACTTTGAGTAAGTCTTCATTTTCAATTTTTTTTACATTGAATTTATTTTTAATGGAACCTTTTAAACTTTAAATTTTATATTTATTATATCCATAAGTTTTAAATATCGACACAAATTTAAAAGTTTAAATATTTATTAGACACTTTTTAAGATGGTATCCATTACTAAACTTATAATTTTTTTTACTTTTTATTATTTTTTCATTTTTTACTTTAGTTGGTGAAATAAATGCTTTCAAGTTGTATAGAGATTTGAGAGCAGATTTTCTCTAATTTGCATTGCTATTTATTCGTTGGAGTTTATGCTTGATCTACAATTTTTTTTGGCTTGGTCTAACCATTTTGGGGCTTCGTACTCATCAATTATTGTTGGATTTAGGTATTTTTATGACTAGATGATGTGTTCTCTTATAGTAGCTTAGATTTGTGAGTAAAAAATTTAAACTTATAATTCTTTCAAATTAATAGAGATGTTTTACATATGCTCAAGTTGGACTAAACCCATACATTACTATAGCTAGATTATGGTTGTTTTGCTGGTAATTTCCTGATTATTTTTCAGTTAGTGGTAGGTTGGTTCTCTAAGTTAGTTAGTTTTGAAGAGAATATCAATTCTGCTAGTTATGTTAGTTTATGGTTTACTTTGATAAAACTAAAAAAAATTTAAGTTGGAATCGACTACTTAGTTAGGTGCCATGAAAAATGACCTTCTTTTCTTCTCATAATTGAACCTTACCCAATATATAAATGATACCATCTTTCTAATATGATTATTAGTTGAAATAATGAAATAAAATTATTATTAAGTAATGAAATCTTACAAACTCTTCCTTTTTCACTTTGATAAACTTTAAACTTAGACTTTTTGGAGATCTGTGAAGCCATGAAAATTAAGCCCCATTTCATGGTATACACTTTGTGTGATGTCCCACTTTGGTTGAGAGGAGAACAAAACACCCTTTATAAGGGTGTGGAAACCTTCCCTTAACAGATGCGTATTAAAGCCTTGAGGGGAAGCCTGAAAGGAAAAACCTAAAGAGGACAATATTTGCTAACGGTGGGTCTGAGTCGTTACAAATGGTATCAGAGTCAGACACCAAACAATGTGCCAGCCTTCTCACTCTTCCTCGAAGGGGGTAGACACAAGGCGGTGTGCCAGTAATAACGCTGGTATCAAAGGGGGTGGATTGTGATATCCCACATTGCTTGTAGAGGAGAACAAAACACAATTTATAAGATGTGAAACGTTCCGCCCGAAATGGAAACCTAAAGATTAGGCTGTTACAGCTTGTAACAAAATAAATAAATAATAAAAAGTGGACTGTGGATAAGATCCAATTAAAGCCACTTTGTCTCCCTCTTGTTCCTCTCCCATTACGTCAGAGAATGGTTGACATATGTGATGTTGCATTGCACTTATAGGGCTACTGTGTGGAGGCTCTTGTAGTGTGGGTATTATCTAGAAATTTATTTATTTTTGTTTGAGGAAAAAAAAAAAAAAAAAAAAAAAAAAGAAAGCAGAAGAAATGAAAAGGAGAGTATGAAGGGCAACTTTTTATCGGTTGTTTTACTTTCTCGGGTGATTGACCATTAAATTGAAAAGTTCGCATCTTTATTTTGTTAAAGCGATGTTAACAATGTTTTCATTTCAACAAGTGTATGTATATTTGCTCTCTTATCATTTTAAAACAAAACTTCATTATAAACTCCTCCGTAAAACATTTTTCCTTTCAAAAANTTTTTTTTTTTTTTTTGAAAAATTTGTTTGGAAGATAACCATGTTTTACAGATTCTTCCTCTTAGAACTATGGTTTAGTGTAATTTTTTTTTTTAACGAAATTGAGGTTCCTCTACTTTGTATATTTATTGTTGAGAAAAGTAGCAAATTTATGGAAGAAAATACATTTTTTTGGTGGGGTCCTCATCAATTTTCTGCCTAGATTCCTTGAACAGACCCCCACACACTAATTAGTTTTCTTAGTCCTTCAGTATTTCAAATAGTGGTCATATGCACATCATTGCTCCACTTTTAATTATTCCCTATTTTGCCATTTATTCAGAACAGGAGGATAACAGGTTCTAGCTGTTGAAAGAAATTTGAATGGCTAGGTTGCAACTTGTAAGTGCCTTTTCCCCCTTCGATATCTCTTACCCTCTTTTAAAACAGAGAATTCATGATCATGGTATAGCACAGCAATTATTTTCATTTCCCAAGTATCTTGGCAATTAAATCATTCATTTTTTCCCTATATTTTGATGTCCACACGTTTATTATCCTTTTTTATTTGGCAAGGTGGCATCTATATTAAGTAAATATGGTGTTCTTTTATTTCTCGATTTTTTGTTTTCTTTCATTAGAAACCAAATTTTGTAATGTAAGACAAAAACTAACTAATATTCCTGAGTAATTTGGGCTAAAATAGTAATTTAAAGATTATGGTGGTCTATTACTATTCATGATTCTCATTTTTAAAAAGTAATTTGTTTAGTACATCTTTTTCTTTCATTATTTGGCATTACTGTTTTATCTTTTTCTTTCATAATTTCGCATAACCTTTTTTAAGATGTCATATTTCTCATTATTTTGATTATAGGTTTATAAGTGTTTAAGCTTCATTTGATAATGATCAGGTAACTGTTTATAGATTTTTAAGATGTCATATTTCTCATTATTTTGATTATAGGTTTATAAGTGTTTAAGCTTCCTTTGATAATGATCAGGTAACTGTTTATAGATTTTTGTTAGCCTGTTTGATAGTTGACCATTGTGTTCTATTTTCTTAAAAGTCAGCGACGTAGCGATGTAGGGAGAAATGTTGAAGGACAAAATGTGAAGGTAGAAAAATACATTACATAGAAAATACCAGCTAGAGAAAGAAAAAACCAAGTGTTAGGGAAGATGGGTATTAGATAATGAATATTGAAAAGAGAAAAAGTAATGTTAGGGAAGAGTGGTAGTAGATAGTGAATATCCAAAAGAAAAGTTATAGAGAAATTTTAAGAAATAGAAAAGTTTTAGATAGAAAAAACATAAGAGAGCGAATGAGAAAATTTAGAGTAAAGTTAGAGAGAAAATGACATATTAGAGAAAGAACATAAGTTGGAAGGAGATATGTTGAGAGAATTGTTTCCTCTTTAAATGGAGAAAACATTACATTCTTATAACCAATTCTTGTTTTTATTCTTTTTTTATTAAATAGAAGTGTGTTTGAAAATCATTTCTTATTGCTTATCTAAATTTCTTTATATACTAAAAATAATTTTGTATATTTTTTTGAAAAATTGGAAAGTAGGAGCAAAATGCAAAAAACTTGGTTTTCTGTTAATAATGTTTCTTCTATCTCATCTTCCAAAACTACAAAACTANTTTTTTTTTTTTTTTTTTTTTTTTTTTTTTTTTTTTTTTTTGTTATTTTCCAGAACATATGTAAAAGCATCATTTTATCTCTCTTGACTTACAAAATGTATGATAAATATTTAAATAATATAGTTTACAATTTTATAAATTTAATTTTGAAAACTAATTTTTATATAAATTTTTTCTAATTTCAAATTAAATTTCAAAGAACAAAAGGCAAAAAATGATTACTAAAATGATATCATACAATTTTAGAAAACTAATTTTGAAAACTAATCTTTATATAAAAATAAATTAAATTTCAAAGAACGAAAAAACAAAAATGATTACTAAGCATATTTGTGTTTTTTTAATAAGAAGAAAAAAACTCTCAATAACAAAAAAGTTGAAAGAAAAAGGAAAATCGTAAGTTGGAATACGATAAATGGTTAAGGATATTCTTCTGAAACTAAAAATCCCTCTAAAAAAGAAAGAAACAACTAACTTCCCAAAGATTTAAAGCATACTAGAAATAAAGGGAAAAGGAAGGGGGAAAAAAAAGAGGAAAACTTTTGATCTCTATGATCCTGTTCCTTCCTTCTACGTAAGCTTTTTATTGGTTAGAGCCTAATGGCCACAAAGCCTTTAGACTTGATCAAACAATTTCCCCCTTTCAAAGATCTAGTCAGATTTCCCTTTCATGACCATTCTCACCCACAACAGCCACAAGCAAATCAAAAGATAGCTAAAAACTAAAGCCACCCAAAGTGCATAGTGCATCATCAGAAGAGGCACTCTCAGGAGAGAGAGAGAGTGGTGGGTTAAAATCAAATTCAATAGCCATTACCTGCTTGCTTTATTTTCCATCAGAGACGAGTGATAGAGATACCCTGCTTTTTCATTTGAAAATGAAATTGGTCCTCTCCAACCACTATCTTGCTATCTCATATTCGGTTGCTTGTCCCTAATAACAGTCCTCCACAGATGGAGATATGCCACTGAATTTTAAAGACACTTGAAAGNTTTTTTTTTTTTTTTTTTTTTTTCCTTCTCTTTGATGACTACTTTTATGTAGTGTTCAAAATTAGTTTAGAAAATTAAAACTCTCAAAGTATTACGTGAGTAATAATAATAAAAACTAGTTTAATTATGAGTTTGTCTCTGAGTTTCAAGAACTTGTTAAATATAAAATTAAAAGTTTAAAGATTTATTAGATATTTTTTATAGTTTAAAAATCTATTTGACACCAACTTTTAAACTTGGATAGCTAAATAAATTTAATAAATAACTTAATTACCTAATAACAAAAGGTACCATTAGTCAGGAGGGTCGAATGCTTCTTTGATATAAACAACCCTTGCTGACGAAGTATTGATGGGTTTTCTGCAATGGGCATGCATCTAAAATGAAGTTGTCAATATTCAACTCTGGCTTTTACCCTAACATGAATGAATAAGTTAAATTTGGAGATAGAAGATTAAAGGGTGAAGACTAAAGACTGAAGACTGAAGACAAAAAACTATACCTGTGGCGTACACCAATAGTAACAGTAGACATTTGTAAATGATCAGACATTGAAAATAGATCGTATTAAGCAGTCTCGAAGTAAAAAAAATCATATTGAGGAATATTCACTTACGCATCGACTTGAAAATTCGGTAATCATATGGCTGATCTCACGGCCTCAAAGAACAGGCAGGAAGTTTCTTTATGTGATGTGGGGTAGAGGGATTCCATTAGAGTTATATAGGCCCCTTCTGTACAGCCACAAAAATTGGTGAGAAAATGAGACACCTAGCAACAGTTTCTTTCTTTGAAACTGTTCGATATCCTTGCAAACAGGTCAATATACTTTGTGGGATAGACTTCAACCTCCACATTCAATGGATCATATTAATATGCCTTGCTTTGAAACTTCTAGTACATAGATTCTGTTGGAGAGAGAGCTTTTAAAAGTGATTTCTCAATTTGTTATGGGGTCTAGAGTCTAAAATTTTCAATTTTATAATCTATTAGACTATTTTTTAAATTCATGGAACACTTAGACATGAAATTAGAAGTTATTGAACATTTTTAAATTCATGACGTATTGGATATTTTTTAAAAATTTAAAGAGTTTTATTAGACATTTTTTTAGATTTAGAATCTAAATGGGCAATATGATGAAAATCTAATATCATATAAAACATTGGAATCTCTGAAGAATTGGCATGAAGAACTAAATTATGTGTTCACCGTGTGAAAAAAGAACAGGAGAATAAAAGATAAACCTTGGAAATGACTCGCGAGGATGGCTTACTAAAGAGCATAAGTTGCTTGAAGATACTCCACAAGTTCAGCACTTTCAACATACACACTCCAGTGTTCGGGTCATCTAAGTATGGAACCTATCAGCCATTTGGTTAAAAACATTGTTAACCTTGCTTATTGAATAAAATGATTAAGAAGAAGAAGCCATCACTGTAGGTGCAAGTTGTTATTAGATATACCTGAAAATGTCCGGCTTTCTCATATAACTCTTGTCGTTTTGGGCTCCCACGAGCGCAACTGAATTAAGTAAAAGAGAACTAAACATCACAAAATAATGTGCTTAATTAACTTTACCCAGACATTCATCATTTTAGCATCAAATTGAACTTAAGGTAGTTTTGAAGTTCTTCAATTCTTTTTCTGCCATTAATAATAGGATAGAAAAGCAATTTTTTTCTTAAAAAATTTATAAAAAGTGAGCGGGTAGAATCAAGACTACTAATATAAGCGTATGCCTTTTAACTTTTTTATTCTGTAAATGCGAATTAAGCTATTGTGCATAAATCCCAAATAACCAATGTGAAAAAGAAAATATGAGAAAGGAGTGGGCTTTGGAAAATTGGGTTTTCTTAGATTGTAATTGTACCCCAATAGTAAAATGAGTTTGGAAAGAAACAGCAAGAAATTGTAATGCTTCACAAAAATGATAAGTATAACACCAAATCCATGTACGTGCATGCAGAAATTTATAGATTACTGGGCATATAAGTGAGCATGTACCAAAAATTTAGGCCGATGCTTCTTCTAATCATAACTTACACTGCAAAAATTACAATTTTGGAGGCGTTATTAGTGCGATCCCGATATGAAAACAACGAAATGATATTGCGTTACTGATGAGAAATTATACTAATTATAACCTTTCAACCCCGCTCTAACAAACTATCAAGTCATTATAATTATGCCATTACTAATATTGTAATTTTTAATGCATTCCCGATAGTTTCTTATTAATACTCTTAACATATTAACACTTGGTAATTAATACTTGACCTGACTTGAAAAATGAACGTATAAGAGACTTTACCAAAGCACTTAATGTGGTAACTCCAACTCTACAAGTACTCCACGAACAAGTTAGCAAGAAGGAGAATCCTGAGAGAGAAGGAAGGCATAGAAATTCAAAATACTGTTCAAGGGAAGAGAAGCTTACGATATCCATCACTACACATCGTGAAAAATAATGAACTTGTAACATTAAATTTTGAAATAAGTCTGAGTAAGTGACCTCATATGCCCATATTTCTAGTGGGGCAGGTGGTAGCTTCGATGGCTTATAGGTAGAACCATGAAATTACGACAAGCAACAAATGAGCAAGCTAAGTTCCTCGCTTCCCTGCATTAACTTTCCAAAGAGAGGTTATATACAAAATTACTAGGTTCCAAAAATCGAACAAGTAAGAATTTGAAAATATCTAACCCTGCCCTAACGTGATGAGTCCACACCATAGTTTTGAACCAGATACTAGATTATGTCATCTGATTCATAGAATCATACATTGAAACTCCAGTTTTGAATCGACCTGCAACCAAATACCAAACATGGAGCTTACCACTTCATCAAGAGTTGTTGGTGAATCTATGCGGTTGGAATCAAGCCATGTACCAGCAAAAGATTACTTCTAATAACGATCTATACATTGTAGGGAAGGGGAAAACTGGAAATGGTCAATCTTTCGAATGAATTTTTGGTGATGAGCTAAAAATTCAAAGTTAGTGATGCATTGAAAATTGGGTTAAAAAAAAAAAAAAAAAAAAACTGGAAAACCCACAAAGTTAATACCGGGCATGTCACATTTCAGTCTTCTTCATTCTTGACATTTCCTTGAGCATATACATAAATATTTGATTTGCTCCAAATACAAAGATATCAGGCATTGAACGAATGAAATGGAAAAAAAGGCGATTTCAAACCATAAATGGAAATTGCTGCTTTCCTCCCACCTGAACAACTTTGGCACGGAAGTTGGACCATTCCTACAGGCCAATAAAATTTTATAACCTGTTAAATTACTGAAACTCTTCTACACCGTCAATCCTACAGGCCACTAAGTTATGAAGATGACAAGAAAATTAATGAATATGAAATACTGAAGTATATTTTTTTACTTGATAAGTACACTTGCAAATAAAGATTGAGAGTTGGGGATTACATACGGACGACAAAATGTTGGGCTGCCTTCTTATCCGCAATCCTACAAGAAAAGAATCTTGATATTTCATACGTAATTCAAATGACTTTAACATGCTTCTATTCGAACTTTTTACATAGATTCTTTTTATTATTAAACGTAATAATATGAACGCCTTTGGACTGCTCTCTTTCAGTGCTCTGAAAGGTAGGAGTGGACATTAGATTTGCTTTGAACAGGCTTATCAAATGAGACTCCATAGCTTTAGCAAATTCGTTCTGTTCCATTGTTGTAGTTTCAACAATTCCATCACTCCTAACAACAGTTCACCATGGGGTCTTGACTCATATATTCATCATGAGCTCTAAGTCAATGTTTCACATACAAACAGAGATCCTCCATGTAATGAACGACAGTTACCAGGACATCTAAATTTTATCCATCTTCAAATCCTAATCTTCTTACACTCAGAATTCTAACTTTTTGTATTAAAATTTCAAACTAAGCATTCACGGATAGAACAACGAGCAACTGTTTGACTAAGCGGGAAAATGTCAACAGTCATTAAAAAAACGAAAAAAATAGAGCATCCATACGAGTGCTCACCAGGTTGTGTCAGATCTTCTTGGTTATGAACTGTCTTATAAGCTTCTAATCATGCAACATCTCCAGCCGGATGTGGACCTGCTATTTGGTCATGTATCCCGTTTTGTTCCTTCTTAGCTGCCTAGTGCAATCAGAATCAGGTTAGATTTTTTAGGCCCGAGGTGGGTAATAGTGTGGTGAGGATCGAACAGGTAATTGGAACAAAAAAAAANAAAAAAAAAAAAAAAAAAAAAAAAAAAAAAAAAAAAAAAAAAAAAAAAAACTGCAAAAGATGCTGAGGATTGAAATATCTTCCATAAATCAACAACATGATATCTGATCGGCTTAAGCCGATTGAAAATGACATAGATGGAGCTAAAATTCTCATTAATACTAACTGCAAAGGAATGAAGACTCTACTTCATTGCATTCTGAAGTAATCCAGCTAGAAACCTGAATTTATAATTCTTCAAAAAGTTTATTCATAATGATTTAAAGTGTAAGATCTCTTTGGTTTTCATCTCTAATAACAAAAGCAAGGAAGAGAATAGCCAACATAATAAGCATGCTATGCTGGAGAAAATGTAGGCCAGACAGGTTTATGATAACAAAATCCGAATACGGAGTTGCAGTTCTAATTGTATTTCTATCTGACCTAGTTGTGCTGCTGTGTAGAAGACCCTTTGCAGGCTGAAACCTGCAGATCTAACGAACAAGGTCAAAATCATATCAAAACGAATCCATTATTATGATTGCAGCAGACATAATTCCGGCTCCAAGCCAATTCGTATTACAATTATGTGTACAATAACATTTTTCATTCGATAGAATAGCAGTAGAACCATGGCTCATAGTTTCTAGGCACTTGAACAATTTACCTCCGATTCAACTTTTTTTCAATTTTAATATCTCCATGATTGAAGTGTTTCCGCAGTTCAATTGAGAAGGGAATAGAATTCCCCTGTCAATTTGTACTACAAGTCATAATAATAAACAAAATGAATTCAGCTCTTCCCTACATAGGAGAAATGGTAAAGAAAAGTACGCAATTCTCTAAAGTTAGTTATCAGGTTCCTACGAGGCATTTCAACTTTAGATAATTCAACAGTTTTTAGTTTATTATAATGAACATAATACCGCAGAAAAAACTTGAAGTTCAGTGTATCAGCATTTATCCAAACCCAAGGTACATGGAAATTCCCAATTATTATATTCAGGAGGTAGAGGTAAATATTTGAGGACATTAGCATGATCAAATCCATAGTATTGAGTTCCATCGGTGCACCATCAATTACACGATGGAGCTGCATTTATACGTGAAAGTGACATATATACACTCATATACAGTTCATAATATGAGTAAAATACGGCTATACGCCAGAGGTGAGTTTCAAGATCATATAATGGTAGTGATACTGCTATACTTCTTTCTTCTCTACTTCAAGTGAAATCTCATTACGATGTTAAAATGGAAGAGTAAAGGGTGGATTATACTGCAAACCGCATACATAAGGGATCTGCGACTACTAAAAAGCAAGATTATATGTGCATTATGAAAAATCAAGGACAGTTTAATATTACATAACTTAGATGATCAAAATACCTGGTGTCAGGATGCGAAGAACTTACATATTTTTCGTTACTACAGGGGTTATCATATCCATCTTTTCCCCATCAGATTTGTATTGACTCGTCAAAACAGGTCTTGTCATTTCCATTTTCTCTCTTGCCTTGTTCTAGTATTAGGACCGGATTTAAATTAGGATGGAAAACAGAGATCAAGATTGACAGATTTCGTCTCGGAGCTTCAAATCTACCTTACCAAAAAGGTACTCGGTATAGACATTGAAGGATTGATGTGCACCGCTGAAATCAAATCCACTGTTTCCAGGTATGGTTGTTTCCGCTATAAATTAAGGCTGTCCAACCGATCATTGCTACGGTCTGTGAGCTAATAGTTAGAATAAGTCAATATTATATTTAGGTTTGAAGCAATAAGGCCGCACAAGAGTAAATTGAGGAGGGAAGAAATTATACCTCAACCTTCCTTATCTCATATTCATCTCTTCGATTTAAGACCTTGAACTTCAGATCTTCGAGATCAGGAACTAGATTAACTCAAAATGAATTATTAAACTCACAACAATTAAGATATAGAAATACGAGCTGAATTACATTCGAGCTAAATCGCAGGACGAATCTCGCAAGGGTAAAATTCACAACCAACAACATAGTTCTCCAGATAGACACACCTTCCAAGCCTCCTCTAAATTTCGACTCTCGAACCTTTTAGGCAACAAGTATTTCGATGTTTCGTAAGCCGACTACGACAAGACTGCAAACCAGCCGAAAAAGTGCGGATTAAACAAGTACTAAAACTTCGAGTACTATCAATTACCAAATCAAATACTGAGACATAACAGCGCTGAGAGAGAACAGATGCTCGGGAAGCGAGTGCAAAAACAAGAGAAACTCGAGTTTCCTGAGCGTAAATGGTCCATCACGACCGTGAAGTAGCTACAGCGGATCACGGGCCGTAGAATCAGTACCAATGGAGCTTGAAGAAGATCTTCCACAAATTTTCAAAGGATGAGGACATCGAGATCCAAACGAGGTTTTGGAGACGACGAAAGGGTTGCAGTGGAGCCTTTTCCTTCCGCGGTTTCAAATTTCTGTTGCAGAGAGTGGAATCTGAGAGGCCTCGATGGCGGGGAGTATTTACCCGGGAAACAACTTTCATGGGCTGAAAATTTAAAATAATTGGGCCTGCTGTGAAGCTTCAGCCCAAACACCGACATTTCGAGTTGGGCTATTCGGTCGGCCGGGCCCAAATGATCGTAAATTTGACCTATGAGATTTCAAATAATCTATATTCTAAAATTTTAAAATGTCTCTGAAATATGAAAATTAATATACTAATTTTGTAAAGAAAAAAAAAAAAAGGTTTTCGAAAGAAAGGAAAGATTTCGGATTATTTTTTACAATTTAACGGAAAAAAAAAAAAAAAACTAATTGATAGGTTTGTTTATTATTATTTTTTCCCGGGTAATGGAGAACAAAACGGTGAAAAAAGAAAAAAGAAAAAAGAAAAAAGAAAAAAGAAAAAAGAAAAAGAAAAATCTGCAACTCCAAATCAGAGCCACTCACCCAAGAGATACAGTCACCCGCTGCACACACTTCGATCTCCATGGCCGAAACTTGAAGCTTCATTCAAATTTGTCAAGTTTATGCGAATCATGGCCTCAATCTCTACTTCTTTCGCCATTTCACAGAGTTCTCGCTTCTATTTTCATCCTCTAATCATCACTCTTAAACCCGTAATTGGCGTAAAGCCATCTCCCGTTACTTTTCCGGCCATTCAGACGCGGATTTCGCTACCGGAATCTAGGGCAAGGGGTTTGGTTCCGGTTGTGAGAGCGGGCATTGATATTCCTTCAGATATCAGACCTGGAAGGGCAGTGGAAACCGATAAACTGCCGACGGATGTGAGAAAGAGAGCGATGGAGGCTGTGGACACTTGTGGAGGAAGAGTAACCATTGGAGACGTTGCAAGCAGGGCGGGACTTAAGCTCAATGAAGCGCAGAAGGCTTTGCAGGCTCTAGCTGCTGATACCAATGGCTTTTTGGAGGTACTTATTG
This sequence comes from Cucurbita pepo subsp. pepo, assembly GCF_002806865.2. Lineage (NCBI taxonomy): Eukaryota > Viridiplantae > Streptophyta > Magnoliopsida > Cucurbitales > Cucurbitaceae > Cucurbita > Cucurbita pepo. Next base: position 1,380,200 of record NC_036640.1, on the reverse strand, counting down.
CATTTTGAAGTTCTTCTTCTACTGAGGATGAAGACTAGGATCCACTGTATTTCTTCTATCTGTATAGACTGTTAACGTAAGTTACAGAGCATTTTGAACTTATTAATTTAGTGACAACAAATTTTTTCAAGATGTTCTTAACAGGTTTCTGATGAGGGCGACGTTCTCTACGTTTTCCCCAAAGATTATCGTTCAAAGCTTGCGGCCAAATCGTTTTGGATCAAGTTTGAACCTCTTATAGAGAAATCAAAGGTATTAACTAGGAAGCGTAGGGTTTCTCTTCAAAGTTCTAGTCTCAGGCAACAATTTTTGTGTGTTGTAATGGCGATCTTAACTCAATTTTCAGGCAGCTGCTGAATATCTTGTCAGGGTTTCATTTGGAACGGCACTAATTGCATCAATTGTTCTTGTATATACTACAATTATTGCTCTTATTTCAAGCAGAAGGTTGAAATATTGATCATGAACAATATAGAGTACAGGTTGAAGGTAACTTCAAACTATTGATTCAAGTTTAACGATGCAGTGAAGAGGATAATCGTGGAAGACGCGGCAGATCATATGATTCAGGATTCACATTCTATTTCAGTCCAACTGATCTTTTCTGGTAATAAATATCTTCTTTATCATGCAATTGCTGACTTTATTTGTAGAGGACTTTGGCCATTATTCCTTCCTGTTTGGATGGTGTAAGGTACTGGGATCCATACTACTACAGGAGACGCAGGCTACAGACAGAAGATAATAAGATGAACTTTATTGAATCTGTATGTGATTGAATGATATCTAGTTTCTATTACGATCCTTTGCTACTTTAGCTCAGATTTAAATCCTAACTCTGTAATGGCCTTCCTTCAGATTTTCTCATTTGTTTTTGGCGACGGCGATCCAAATCAAGGAATTGAAGAAGAGAGATGGAAGTTGGTAATATTTGAGGACTGTGTTCAGTGGTCCGTTACTTTCAATATTATATATAATTTCCCTACCTGTTTTATCAGCTAATATTTTGTAACAGGAAGTTGGTTTTAATTGTTTTCTTTGAGCAGTAACTATTTTATCAGCTAATATTTTGAGCTATACTTGCAGATTGGTCAATACATCACCTCCAATGGTGGTGTTGTAGCTGCTGAAGAACTTGCACCATATCTGGATGTGACAGAGGGGAACACGGTAAGTTGCCAATCATTGTTGCTTGACGGCTATTTAACAATAGGTGGAATCAACTGTAATTCAAATCTTATTTTTCTGTTTGACTTGTTTCATCCTCTTGATGATTGCAGGATGATGAATCGTACATTTTACCAGTTCTTTTACGTTTTGATGGCCAACCTGAAATCGATGAAGAGGTATGTTTAACGAGGTATGAAATGCTTGAATGGATACAATTAGCTCGATCTATGCATATTTGATGTCAAGAATATATGAACACAAGTCAGTTGCTACACTGAGGCTTGAATTGTTATGTTAATAAAAAGCTATGTAATGAAAAAAGACAAGGTTTTGGAGTACAATCTCCATTTGTATACAGTATTTCTGCCCCTGTTACAGGTTCATTGAAATGGAGAATGAAATAGTACTTCATGATGCAAGTTTAGATCTTCGGTTTATCGATATGTGATTATAACTTCCCCTCAAAGAAAAACTATTCACCGAAAGTTCTTTATTTATAGGGAAATATTCTATACCGATTTCCCTCCCTACAGCGCACAGCTTCTTCTCAGCGGAGTGGAAGGAAGGAGTATGTGGGTAAAAAATGGGCTGAGTGGGTTGGAGGGATTGAAAAGTTTTTCGAAGAGAAGAAATGGGTCTTTAGGTACCATGGTTAAGTTTCTTTACCTTATTCGGGAGTATGGTTTGAAGTTAATTAATGATCTGGAATTCTTTTGTCTGCAGTAAAACAAGTAATTCAGAGAGAGCAATGGCCATTGGATTGGGAGGGCTTAATCTGTTTGGTGTTATATTCCTTGGAGCCATGTTGAAGTATGGATATTAAGCTTGGATTGTTTTGTTGTGGTTTCTGAGGGAATCTAATAATTTCCACCCAATTCCATTTTTTGAAGGGATGTTGCTGTTAAACCCAGTGGACTTATCAACTTTGTATCAGATATATTTCCTCTACTGCAGGTTTGGAGTCATTTGGTTACTTCTATCATATAATTATCCTATAATTTGATTCAATTTATGACACTGTATTCTTCATAATTAAAAAAAAAAATGTGCAGGTATATGCTGGTTCGTTCTTCACGATTCCATTGGTCCGGTGGTTCATTATCCAGAAGAGAAATGCTGAAATAGGAAAAAGAAACCAAGCAAGGCAAAAGCGTGCCCGAGCGCTTGAACTGCCAGACGTGTCACTCAGACGCAAGGTAATTAAGATTTAGTTTTTAGAACACCAAAAGAAGTTTGCTCCTCTGTAGATCCATCCATTTTTAGGGGTGGATTGGTTCCAGTTTTGAGAAGTAACCCTATTTTGTTTTTCTTTTTCCCCACCAGTGTTCTGTTTTAGCGTCGTTTTAGTACTCTCTAATGATGTCTATTTCACCGATTCTTGCATGCCATGTATTGCATTTTTTTGGGTGGAACTGCTCATCAGGTGGGAAAATTGCCTGTTGATTCACTAAATTTGGGCTCTAAAGTTAATATCCTCTTTTCAGATGCTAGCTCTGTTTACTCTTGTTGGAGCCTCTGCTGAAGTCCTACTTCTCAGTCGTTTAAGCATTCTGTTTTCTTTTAGAAAAACAAATGCAAAGCTCTCTATTTATTTCACCAAAGTATCTAATTCTTTGAATACAATCTTATCAGCTCCTCAGTGCTCGAGACATGGCCCAAAGAACTGTAATTGGACAGGATCGAATTGTGTATAGTAGTGATCGAGATCTAATCGAGCAAAATTATGAGCTCCAAGAATGGGAAAGGAAGTTCCGAGAGATTGAAAAATCAGATTAAAGAACTGGTGGTATCGATTGGAAAGGTATTGTTTCTCACTATTTAATCACTGATTGCCATATGCCATTTACTAAGAAGCTATATTTGCTGTATATGCGCACTTACCATATTGACCAGGCTAAGGGTGTAATTCATATTCCTGTAGAGAGTATTTCAAAATGCAATGCTATTAGACTACAAACTCCATCTTTAATTTTACCACTGACGGGTATGCATGTAGGTTTGGTGATTTATTTGTACACAAGAGGGGAAAATGAAATAGAGAAGCTTCCTTGACTTCATAACTCGAAAACTTGCTTAGTTAGGTCTTTGTTTAGCTAGGTCTTTGTTGAATTTGTTGAATAGGCAGAGAACTAACCTTCGATCAAAGGCTGACAAATAATTGGAGAGCCCCTTGAACTTCTAACCTCTCAGTTGATGATCTAGGCCTTAACTAATTGAACTATACACAAGTTGTGACCTCTATTAATCAACAAGTATCTTATCTAAATTGTTCTCATTAGTTTATTTCGTGTATGCAGTCCCGTGATTCCAAGGTATAGACAATGTCCCACATATTCAAAATCGCCAAGATTTCACTAAGCTGTTGATTAGCCCGCAGGGTATAAGGGTGGCTTTCAATGTTAATTGGGGAAATGGTTTCTCTGTTTGGGAGAGTACCGAAGATTGTGATTCTGCTTCATAACAGAGCTTCTTTTTTATAGGAGGATTAGACTGCATAACTGTGATTTACTATGTAAAAATTCAAGGGAGTGGTCTAGGTCTTATCATTCCAACACTGTAAAATTAAAAGAATCAAATTGAGAATATAGCACAGAACACAACAATTTGCAGTCCTATTTGGCTTGCGTTTAATTCTAATGTCTTGATGGGGGCGCCACTACAAAGGATCAGCCATCTTGTCAAAACATTCAATACCTTAATCTCTGCTAAGTAGTTCCTAAATGTCTGTGTATAACTAGCTCAACCATGCATTTTCAGACAAATAAATTATTGTTTCTACCCAAACATGGTTCAATAAGTCTACTTTTACTTACAGTTTCAATTTTAATTTGAACTCTAATTAAGTTGATCTTAGCTTAAAATTTTTATAATGTCATTCTAAACCAAATTGTCAGTACAAATGGTTCATGATGTCCTTTTCTTATAAAATTCTATTTTTCATTGATCATTGGGACGGGGGACAGTAAGAATCTATTCTTGTTATAAAGTAATGGCTCGTGATGTCCTTTTCATATTTTTATTTATCATTGGGACGGTGGAAAGAAAGAATCTATTATTGTTATAAAATTTAAATTTATATATCATTAATTAATTGATTTTTAAAAGTTATGAATCTGAGGCTTTCACAGGTAACTAAACCTTTTTTTTTTAACAGGAACTAAATAATAATAATTATTATTTTCTTGGGAATTATTATCGTCCTGTAATTACTATTACTATGAACCGAAGCTAACCAGATTTTGACACCAACAGAATATTCAATACCGAGAAATTCACTTTTGAAGAAAGTGAGAGTGAGACGCGAATAATTTGTGTTCGAAGAAATTCATCAAAACAAAGAGAAATATGAAAGGTAATTGCGCAGGAAAATTCTCCAGAGAAGAATCCACTTACAATCGCGAAGTCGCAACACGTTATTGGCTTCTTCAACTGAAGTATTTCGCCATCTGAATCGCCTTATGCTCGAACCCACACTTCTCGTAGAATCCTCGATTCTCAACGCTGCAATCAAGAATTACCTTATAGCATCCCATTGCACGAGCATGATTCGTAAGAAACTCTACGATTTTCTTCCCTAATTGCATCCCTCGAGCATTCGAATCCACCACCACGTCTTCGATGTGCCCTGCTTTCCCACAGTTTCTTATGAATTTCTTCTCGATGAAAACGCTTCCAGTGGCGATGATCTTCCCCGATCGATCGTCCTCTATGACACAAATGNTCTTCCCTAATTGCATCCCTCGAGCATTCGAATCCACCACCACGTCTTCGATGTGCCCTGCTTTCCCACAGTTTCTTATGAATTTCTTCTCGATGAAAACGCTTCCAGTGGCGATGATCTTCCCCGATCGATCGTCCTCTATGACACAAATGATATGATCGTCTCCAAGGGCGATTAATTCCTGAAACCTATCTTCGAAGTCCTTGTCGGACACAGAATCGCAAACGGTCAGTTGCTGCAATAGCTCAATGAATCCCTTGTTCTTGTCCGAAATCTCTAATTTTCGAACTTCTAATCGACGTTCTTCACTTGATGAGTTAGGGCTCTGCATTGCGGCTGAGAGATCGAGAGGAGAGAACGATTAGGAAGTTAATACGGATAGGGCTTTGCTGATAGATCAACAATACAATAGAGATTATAAGCAAGAGAAGTCAAAACATTCCCGAAAAAACGAATGCAGCTGCGGAAATCGAAACCAAACCTTGTAAAATCCTAAACAGAGATGAATGATCTTAAGATCTGCAGATGAAGGCTACTATTGCGTTGCGGATCTCTGGAGATGAGGTTTTCTTGTTGATCTGAAGAATGTTGGGAGCAATGGACAGAAATGACGAAGCGATTTTAAGAAACTGTGAACGCGCGTGAGAGAGGCAAGAGGCCTTTGTAAGCGCGCACGAGATAAGGGAGGAGCAAGTTGAATAATCGACAGAAAAAAAAAAAAAAAAAAAAAAAAAAAAAAAAAAAAAAAAAAAAAAAAAAAAAAAAAAAAANAAAAAAAAAAAAAAAAAAAAAAAGAGCCAAAATATTTTCACCGCCTAAATTTGAAAAAACAAAATAATATTTATATATATCGACATTTTCATTTTGAGAAGCGAGGTGAAAATACTAAAATATCCTCTATTCTTTAAACTCGGTTGGGTATAAAAGGCATTTCCTGAAATCAACCAATTATGACAAAAAATTCGAGTAATTTGGATTGAAATTGACTTCAGATTTCATAAAATCACGTACTTGAATTTTAAGTCGTAGAATAATCGTAATGTTAAAAAATCATTATTTATTAAAGCTTATAAACTGAAAATTGTTTTTTAAAAAATTAGATAGTAATAGCACAAGTGATAAAGCCTTGTGAATATGTAACCCATCAAATGAACAGCACTAGAACCTCCCTGGTATGACCTTATGCAGTATGGTAAAAACATGATGAAAACCAAGCAAACTGAAACTCTCTGCTTAGCTCGGTTTTCTAATCCTATGTTTGATATGTTAGTTTTAAACCACATTGATAGGTTCGTTTACTTTTTGGTAGAAAACCAACTCAAATGGTTCGATTCTCAGCTCTACCATTCTTTCTTCTCTCTAACAAAACAACCCCTCTACTTCACTTGCAAAATTCCGAGAGCCTCCCTCTTCGGTTTCAGCACCGAAAACTATAGAGAAATGACAAAGACGATAACTTTTCGAGAGAGCTATCTTCCTCCCCCAATCCCCTATGGACTGACTAATTTGCAAAGTTTCTTTAAACTCCATCTATTTACAAAAGTTACAACCTAATGGTAACACCATTATGCCACTGCTCATATCCTAATAACTTCGTAATTAGTACTACTCTTAACAATTTGCTTTTCACGTATTCTCGATGATCATAATCAAAGGTAATATACGAAACCTCGGAACTCTGAACTTAATCAAATAAAATATGATTAGAATCTCATGAAGAAACACAAACTTTCCAGACTGAAGAAAAAAAATGTGTTTTCCATTGGAAATACATTCTCATTTACCATCCTAAGCCACCAGTTTTTTTATTACCTCGAGTCCATGATTGTGTAAGCTTTCAATTGGCGGCTGACAAGTTCATTCTTCCGACGGTCTTTGCCCCAAAACTGAAATGTCTTCATACCGCTTCTGCATAATTATTAGACCATCATATATCAAAACAGAGTTGAAAATGAGTTAAGAAAGCTACTAATTCGGAACAACAGTTGTTTAGTAGCATTTTTATGCAGGTAAGCATCTCCTCTAAAGAAGAATTGTAGTAGAATGAATACGGATGAATATAATAGTTTCAAGTTACCTTCATATAATTTTTCTAGCATGTAAATCACTCTTGATTTGTTCTTTCGACCCATTTTACTCATCGTTATGAAGGACATTTTCAATTAAAAAAAAAACACTAATAAATATTGTCTACTTCGTGGGCGCGAGTAGCAATCCTAACAGCCCTTCTTCACCCATTAGCAGCCCTTTTAAGAGTTCAACATGTAAGATTGAGTTAGTCTTCAAACTTCGGACTTTCGATCAAAGATATAATATCTTAATTAGTTGAGTTATGTTTTTGGTGCCAGTTGTTAGTAATTATCGACAATTATCGACAGCTCACTTAACATACAAGAAAAAGGGAGCATCACAACCATGAGTAGTTAAAACCAATTTGCTTCTGAACCGTGACACGGTTTAATACACAAACTACTTAGTTTATAATTATCCCAGGAAACTTCTAATACAGCCTTAACTTTCTAGAAATTAAGACTTTCCTGGTCTTAAGAACACAAAAATGATCTTGAAATAAAGATCCAGAATAAAACATCAAGTATATATTCTAGATTAATGGAGCACACAAGAATAGCCAAAATGATCGTCTATGTGGAGAAAGAGGCCATCAATAAATTTGAAATGTGTACGTAGAAAAACAAAGTAAATCAGTTTATGGGGTTAGGTTCCATACCCCAACATTGTTGTACTCCCAGAGCTTGTGAACTCCATAATCCACAGCCTGCGCCATTAGAAATACTAGCATTAAGGTAAGAAAAAGATACCATAAACTTACAGAAACAACACAAATGCCATGCAGCTCATAAGTCCCCTGCCACAATTTAACATACCAAGGCCCATTACGTAACAGTCCATAAAACAAACAGAGAAGCATCCTTACGTTCCTTTTTCCTGGTTACCACTTCCATTATCATGATAGTTTAAAATCTAAAGCAAAAAAGGAAGCCCTCTGACTACAATAAACAGATCAAATAATGCCCAAATTCCGTATTTACATAATTCAGAATCTGCACACAATCATCAATGAAATTCAATACGATCATGTTCGGCGAACTTTTTAATTGAATCCAAAAAGGATGTTGGAACAAAAAAAAAAAGAAAAAAAAAAACCGAGTAATACTAGATGTTTTTTAAAATTTTTGTGNCTACTCTTTATCGTTTCTCCTCCAGCAGATGAACCATAAATTTCAAAACAGTTTCACCTTGTGAGCGGGCAGATACGAATAAACTTATTTCGTTGAACTTTTTCCATGAATCAGCGATAACACAGCCACGAAGTTTAATATCAATATCCAGTGATTTGCAAAAACTAGATCCTCAGATTGAGTGCGGAAAACGAAATTAACAAAACCACAATCCACCAAAAAAAAATAGAGAAAAAAGCAACAGACATAAATGAGAATGAAAAATGAGGTCCACAACATTACCCGCTCTCCGAGAAAAGCACCGGCGATGATGAAGGTGACGTAAACAGAATTACGGCGCATAATCACTCTGTACAGACCTTCGAAAAGGCCTCCTCCGCTTCTTCGACCTGCTGAGTTCATTGTCGATGTTCTCGCGAGTTCTTTGCCTTCTGATCGATGCGTTAGGGTTAGTAGAAACTTCCCGCGCCTTTGGTTGAGAGAAGAAGACGGGAATGGAATAGTTTGATTTGTTGCAACTCTTGACCGCTTCGAACCGATTCGAACCGATTCGACTCTGCTGCAATAACCCTTAACGATCTGGATGAACCGCTCCGGTTTAATTGAAATAGCGAGCATTCCAGCTATTCCCTTGATGAATAAATGCACTACTTATTGGTCCATCATAAAATTAAACAAAATTAAAAAAGTCAAAGCATCAATATAAATAAAGAAATCGAAATACTTTGATTCAATATGCAAGATTAGATCGCATTACTTCATTAATGCATAAATCTCTTGAAGCGGGCGACTCGTTGAGTACAGAATCCGCGGCGGCGCGTGCTGATCCCTTTGCCGCGCATTACAGCAGAGCTGCAGAGTCTTCCAAGCTTGCGGACCAAGGGCTTAATCTTCCCGTTTGCCGGAGATTTGGCCATTCTTGTGATGGAGCTTTGGGATGGCGGATTCGAGCTGAAGGAGACTGCGAAGCTTGAAGGTCACACTGACAGGGTATGGAGTCTGGCATGGAATCCCGCCACCGGAGTTGGAGGAATTCCACTTGTTTTCGCTTCCTGCAGCGGTGATAAAACCGTCCGTATCTGGGAGCAAAATCCTTCCTCTGGTTCGTGGAATTGCAAGGTTCTATTTCATCTATCGATTTTTGTTGAATCGTTGATTATAAGAGTTTGTATGGTATTGGATTTTAACGTGGATGCAGTGATTTCAGTTTATTGGAAATTGTTTATCCAGTTGGTAGTTCTTTTACTTCGATGTTATCACGAAATATTTGGATTTAGATGACGAACATAAACAGAAGAACTTATGCAACCGAGAAAGTTTCTCATCTTACAAGAGTTCCTTTTGTTTTGTGAAATTTTTTATTCGCCATTTGATTGTAAGACACTTAATCGAAATCTTAGGTGTTTGACTTTGGGAGCTGAAATGCTAATGTAGTGTTGTTTACAGGCAGTTTTGGAAGAAACGCATACTAGAACTGTTAGGTCGTGCGCTTGGTCACCAAACGGTAAATTATTGGCCACTGCAAGCTTTGATGCCACCACGGCTATTTGGGAGAATATAGGGGGTGATTATGAATGTGTTTCCACTCTAGAGGTAGTATTGCCTATCAAGTATTATATGTAGACACCATATTCATTGCAAGATTTTATCCTGATGATCCATAAGGATGGGGGTATCTGCTATTTTATTGCCCTTGTCTTATCCAATCATCAGTGCATTTAAAAAACCTGTCTTATTGGTTGACTTTTAGGGTCATGAGAATGAGATCAAGAGCGTTTCTTGGAATGCGTCTGGTTCTTTGCTTGCAACGTGCAGTCGAGACAGAACCGTTTGGATTTGGGAAGTCTTTCCAGGCAACGAGTATGAGTGTGTTTCTGTGTTGCAAGGACACACACAAGACGTAAAAATGGTTCAGTGGCACCCGACCATGGATCTCGTATTCTCGTGCAGCTATGACAACACTGTCAAGGTACTTCTAAGATGGGTTCTGATATTATTTTTTCGATCTGCGTATGGATTGCTTCAGATTTGCACAGGAGATATTGATTTATGAGGATGAAACCACTTCAGGTTTGGGCAGGCGATGACGACAACGATGATTGGCACTGTGTTCAGACTTTGGATGAATCTAACAAGTACATAACTATTTCACTTTTCTCTCATGCATTTTTTATAAACCAATCCTCAGGTTTAACTTGATTGTGATGCCAATTTTATTTCAGTGGTCACTCTTCTACAGTTTGGGCCCTTTCTTTTAATCCAACTGGAAACAAAATGGTCACCTGTAGGTAAGCTCTGTGTGTGAGAGAGAGAGAGAGCAATAAAACTTGAAATTTTCTTGGAAGCTATTCATTTTTCCCCATTTCTTTGTTCATATGGACGTTAATAAGGAATTATTTCAAACCATGTTTTAAATGATTCGATTAGGTGGATCTAATTTGACAATGTTGCACTTTTGTAGTGATGATCTCACCCTTAAAATATGGGAATCAGATGAGACAAGGTTGCATTCCGGGGGTGGCTATTCCCCATGGTGAGCGACACAAAAACTTCATCGTTATTGTTCTGTACCTTCGGAATAATGAAATTTATTGATCGCATATGTTATGTTTCCTGTATTTTTGGTACCTTGGCTGCTTGGTTTTTATGCTTAAATATGAGCATTGGCTTGAAAATGAAAGAACCATTCATAATATGTATCATTTATCTAATCGACACGGTCTCCGTTGATTAAAACCTTGTCATCGTATGAGCTAAAAAGGAATCCCTGTTTCTTGAAGATTTTGCTTCTACGACAAAACATTGATTTCTTACCTGTTTATATGTCTGTGTTATTTATTTATTTATCATCTTATTATTATTATTAATAATTTCTTAATGAGACACTATTGATATCTTTGTTCGTCTTCAACTGCTGTGTTGTGTTTGTTTTTCTGTAACCATGCTGATGGGAAGTTCTTTTATCTGGTTTTGTTAGGAGGCATACTTGTACTCTTTCTGGTTATCATGATCGAACAATTTTCTCCGTTCATTGGTCGAGGTAAATTAATTATTTTGTTGCTCTAAGGTTTTAATTTTAGGTCTATTAAAGATTTTTCTTTCTCGTGTTACCGTATTTAAAGACAGTTAGTCCAGTAATTGCATAGAACTTAAGGCGTGCAGAAATTTGTTCATCTTATATTGTAATTTCTAACCATACATCTATGAGACTGATGATTATTGCACGTGAATGTGACAGAAGTGGTATAATTGCCAGTGGAGCAGCTGACGATTCTATCCGTTTGTTTGTGGAGAATCAAGAGAAAGTGGTGATGAATGCCTGCCTCACCTTATTATTATATGCATTTGTTCACCTTATATAGGGTCGGGATTCAAACCTACGAGTTCTTAAAAGAAACGGGGATGTCTTAACCATTGAGCTATACTCATGTTAGCGTCGTTAATTTTAGGACGTGAAAATGTAGTGGAACTTTCAATGAAAGGAAAGGAAAAAATATTGACCACTCTCTCTTTTCTGCTTGCAGATTGATGGACCTTCATTCCAGTTGCTATTTAAGAAGGAGAAAGCCCATAACATGGATGTAAATTCAGTGCAATGGAGCCCAGGGGTAAGTTTTTTATTTCAACATGCAAAATGTTTACTTAACCAGCATTTAAATGATTAGGCTCATGACTGGAATCAAACTTTAGTCATGTATGGACCGAGATACTATGATCTGTCGACTCAAATCCTTAGTAGCCACTGCCTTGTATCCTAAGATTAGTTGAGATACATATGGTAACCGTTCAAGCCCACCGCTAGCAGATATTGTTCTTTTTTAGCTTTTCCTTCTAAGCTTCCCATCAAGGTTTTAAAACGTGTCCATTAGGGAGAGGTTTCCACACTCTTATAAGGAATGGTTCCCCTCTCCAACCGATGTGGGATCGCACACATACAAGGTGACACCATCTGCCCGAGTGGAAGTCGGAAGACCTCAGGAATCACAGCCCCATTACTCTGAGCTGTTAACTTCTGTCTTTTAGCTGGTCTATAATTCAAATGGCTGATTGTATGCTATTATCTCTGCTACTAATGAGACGCTACGCTTTTCTCTCATTCTAACATTTCCATTCCATCTTGTGTCAGGAGGAGAGGCTTCTTGGTTCGGCGAGCGATGATGGTACTATAAGGATATGGGAGCTGATTCCTATTTCCTAATTCCTAAATTAACTTTTCAAATCATGTTAGTGCCATAGTGTTCTTATCTGATAACCAAATGGTTATAATAAATTATGTGAATTATAATGTTAAAGCTTGGTAGAGAATGTGTTTTGGGGCATCCACTTATTTTTATCTCTTGATTATCAAATCTTTTAACCTTATTGTTGAGTCTTTGTATGGGAATAGTTTATATAGCGAGGGAACATAATATATATGTCTTAACTTGTTAGAACGATAAACCATATTATGTCTTAACTTGCAAGTTAACGATAAACCAAGAGACCAGATGCAGAATGTGAGCTTGCTAGATGATGCTCCAAACTTGTCAAGTCCAAAACTCAATAGAATTGGGAGAGTTTAAAGAAGAGAGAGGGAGACGGATAAAAATATATATATTTTGAGTTTTTTTTTTTTTTTTTTTTTTTTTTTTTTTTTTTTTNTCAGAATATAAGAAGAGAGGGAGACGGATAATTGCCTAATATTTGATTAAATAAGTTTGGGACACTCTAAAATTCATGTAGTAGCTAAAAATTAACATAAATACCCCTAAAATTTGTAGATTTAGATTTGACATCCTATATGGTTCTTAAATACTTCAACAATAATTGGCATGTTTTCTTGTGATGCCCGAATAGAAATAGTACGTGAACGAACCAATACCACATTTGAATATAAGTGATTCAATTGATAGAATGGTTGAAAAAGATTTACACCAATGTGCATATGAACTTTTAGAAATAAACATGTTTTGTTTGGATCAATTTTATGTTAAGTGACTTTTTAGAAGTTTTTTCTAAAAAAAACATGTGAGTGAAAACAAAACATACTAAGATGACATCAAAACAATATTAAAAATAATGACATCAAAACAATATTAAAAATAATTTAGCGTACATTTAACCAAAATACAAAATTCGTAAATATATATATTTTTTATAGTTTAGTATGTATTATTGAGTTCAAATCACAGGAATGTAATCCAAATTTATAAATTTTTTATATTAATAATATATATTTTAATTGATTAAATTAGTTAAATTAAGATTATTGTGATCAAATTGAAATTGTGTTCATGAGAAGGTACGAGGGATAGAGGAATAATAGAAGAATATTAATAAAGTTAGTATTTTTGAAATACTTAGTAGAATATTAATAAGACTCTTTAAAGTTACTTTAAAGAGTATTTTTGAAATACTTAGTTTTAAAAATAAATTACTTACCGTTTTCATCCAAAACTAACAGTAAGTAAAGTTCAAGAGTATTTTTTTAATATTTTTATTAATTTAACTTATTTTTAAAATTTATTTGAAGAAAAAAAAAATAGTAGAAGAGAAAGCTAGATGATTAAAGGCAAAAAAAGATTACATAGGGATTAAGATTAATCAATAATAATAATAATGATGATGATGGAGAATTCATAATTGTATTAACTAATAACAATGGGAAATCAAATGGCCGCCATGAACAAAACAAAGTGCATCATTTTGTTTGATTGCTTCCATTCAAAATCTCTCCCCAGATGTTGGAAACACTAATATTATTCAGAGCTTGGGATGTTTTTTTTTTTTTTATTTTTTTTTATTGCAATTAATTTACCCCACCTAGGAAATCACTGAAAATCAGCACCTGTTCTCCGGTCTGAATCCGCCATTGTTGGCCCTCCTTCCTTCCTCAATCAGCGCCGCCCTCGCCGATCCAATTCCAGTCGGAAATAAACAAGCGTCAAAGGCAAAGCAATCGATCCAATCCTTCAGCAGCTCCTCTTGTCCCCATATCTCCGGTATCCAGACCCGACCCGCTACCTCCCCCCGATGCCTCTTCAGCCTCTCCCGTCCACCTTCCTCCTCCTCCTCCGCCGCCGCCGCCGCCGCAGGTACCTCCACTGCCACCCCGTCGTCCTCCTTCACGTCCGATTCCGAGCGTTTTCCTCCGCGGAAACTCGAAACCAGACATCGTAATTCCTGTTCGATTCCGCCGTTTCGAGCAGGCGGAGGCGGAGGAGAAAGGGAGTACTGATGAAGACAAGAACCGGCGCCTTGAAAATCCATCTCCCGCGAACTCGCTCGAACCTCTGCCCTCATGCAAAAATTAAAAAAAAAAAAAAAAGAATTTTAAAAAACGCTGGAACTGACTCGAACCCCGTTGGCTATGGAAGAGGAAGAAGAATAATTAGTTAAATGGATTGAACAGAGAAAGAAAGTGACAGAGTATGTGAGGGAGAAGAAGAAGAAGAAGGATTTGTGGTTTGGGGTTTGATTGGGGAGTGGGAATTTGAAGGAAAATGAAATGGGAGAATTTTCAGAGGAAAGGGGGAAAAAAAAAGAAAAAAGAAAAAGAAAAAAAATGAAGGGCTGAGATTGGAAGTTGGAGGATTGTGAGGCTGAGGTTGATTTGGTATTCATTGGCCAATGAAATTGGTTTTATTGGTATGAGTTATGAGAGAGAGAGAGGAGGAGGCTAAGCTATGGGTTCAAATTATGCATTCATTATAGGAATTTCTTTGTTGGGTAATGACTTAAAAGGGGTGGGGATCTTGATTCTGACTTCATAAAGATATTTTTCCTAGCGTTTGAGGTCTACAATTCTTGCTCATGATTGTGATGGTAGGATAATAATTGGGCGACATTTGTTCTAACTAAGTGAATAAACCAATCGTGTGAAATTTGGACTTCACGGATAATATTGGCGTATGTTCGAGTCTCGGATCACGTTTGAGAGAAATGTTTAGAAAACGTGAGCGAGGAAATACGTTGAAAACAATTTTAAAGAAAGTAATGTTTTAAGCTAAAAGTGAATAAGTAATAACGACTTTGATGACATATAACTTGGGTATAAAAAATTGACAACTAGTCAGATCTTTTATTTTACATTTTTTGGCATTTTAGCTTTGTTGGGTGTAGACATGATTTTGGTGATCGATCATACATCCATGCATTGACACAACAATAATAGTAAAAGGGATTTGAAATGTGCATACGGTCATAGACAAACATGACAGAGAGAGCTAGCGTGTTTTCTTTTAATCAAGTTTGTAATCGTGGTTGAATAGTGAAGTAATTTAACCAGAATATGTGAACCAAAACCAGGTGTTTTGAGTTATGAATTCAACATTTTAGCTTACTTTCCTGAGTAATTTTTAAATAAATAAATAATAATAATTATTATTATTATTTGGTAAGGTTAAAAATCATTCTCAAACATATTTATAATAATTTAAAATTATTTTAGTTTTTTATTTTACATTTCTAAATTGATTTTACAAAATTAAAATATGATTTAAAATAATTTTAACAAGTTGAAAGTTATTTGGGGTAAATCACTAAGCACATTGTACCAACCTCGAAATGATAAATTGGGTAAAAGAGGAAAAAAGACGTTTTTGTCCAAGTACATATGAAAACTGGAAGAAAGAAGGAAAGGAAATGGAGGGGCATGATGGGATGGATGGGGGTTGAGGACACCGACATGTGTCTCACACGAACGGAAAGCAAGACAGCCACTACTGGCACGCCTGAAGAGACGCTTCACCCAATTCAAATTCTATTATTAATTATTTCATTTTAAATAATAATACAAATTATTGTTTTTCTTGTGATATATATATCTTTATATTGGTACTTATATAGAAGTCATGACATTTAACAATTCAATTTTTCACTTTTTTTTTTTGTGTCTTTTAATACTATTTAAGGTGTTATATTATTTTAATTTCTTTTAAAATTTTTAATTTTTTAAATATTTTATTGCATTTGAATTTTAAGATAAATTCTAAAAGCAAAAATAAATTTTTAAAAATTTTAATTGTGTTCTATTATGTGACATAAATAACCCCACGGCTATAAACTTATCAATTTAAACACCATAGAATCAAAAAAACAAAAAACTAAGAGCCAAATAATTCCCAAGCGGATACGAAACCTACCAAAAGCCAAAATCATCCTCAAAATAGAACTCAAACATGCACTACTCTACACGAGCTCATCTCGAAATATTTAGCTTAGCAGCTAAACGCACGTCGTCGTCGTCATCATCCTATGCTAGCTACCACGCAATTAAAACATAGCTTAACTTTAGGCCATCGTATTCCTAAATGATTAAGGAAGCATATGAAATACCATTCATTCTCATAAACCTAAAGAAAGCTCAACAACTTCATGTCTTCAACATAACCGCCACTAAGCTTTACAAATAACGCTCCCTCTCAAGAACACAATGAAGATCATCAACAAATTCAACTCAATGAAAGTGTGTTTGCCATTGCAGTTAAAACAGGCTCTCAAACTACAAAGGAGAAACCATTGATCTTACATTTTGGGCAGCTACCATTCCAATTATTTACACTACCACACTACTTTCAAACAATGGGGCGTAGAGATCTACTACCTGCCTGAAGCAATGTGCAGTAGTACTTGAAAGGGAAACTAGTTTAGAGTAGCTGAAAGATGGAGAGTTTTAAACTCGAGGATAGCGTGACCGACCTTTCTTCTTCAAGAACTCGGGGATTTCAACAAGACCACCATCAGCAAAATGACTTTGATTTACTCTATACGTCGTTTCTCCCCGTGCTTGCTGACTTACCTGCACGTAGACACTAGACCATTAAGACATAAACTATTGGCATGGAAAATGGTAGCAGATTTCAAGCGATTTCAACTCTCAAGCTTTGTGAAATGTTGAAGTGCTTGGCTTGGTTGGTTTTCTACAAACAGAGGCATGTGTACCTGGAAGGGCCTCCCATCACTGTCTTCTTGGCGTTTAAATCCAGTAGCTATCAGAGTTATGCTAACCTGAAGAAAAGAAGTTATTTCGTTTGACTTCGTTGTTGTTGACATTATACAACGTATAATCGATCTAACCAATATATTTATAAACTAACAAATAATCGTTCGGTAGTTTTTTTCTTGTTTTGAATGCATTAACATCTACAAATTGATATTCATTAATATAGAATTATGCACGCAAAACCAATATCATCTAGAACTTGCTGGGCAGAAAAAATGTCAGGAGAAATTAAGAGAACTACATATGTCATAACTAACCAGAGTTTTCAACAACTTACTTGTCCACTGATTGATGGATCTATAACTGCTCCAAATATTAGATTGGCAGATGGATCTACAAGATCATATATGACCTCTGCAGCAGCATTTACCTGTGTGATCAGCACATTTGTAAATAAAACTAACAGGCGAAGCATACTAAAGCTTACTGAACTGCATCGCTTTCTACTATCTTTGTAAGTTTGGTTTTAGTTATTTTTGTGGTTAGCTTTTGTTGAGCATTCATTCCCTTAATAAAATAAGAAAAAAAAAAGGAAAAGAAAAACTACAAGCACCGAGTTTTAAGACTCAATCTTATATGTTGGTTCGGGGTTCGTTTCAGCCAAAAGCAATCCAAACTAACCTACTTACAGCTCCTCAGACGATGCAATATCATCATAAAGTTTTGCAATTTGAGAATAAGACTATTTGTAGTGCCCCATAAATTATAGAAGATAAAAGGATATCGAGAGGCTTCTTTATTAGTTTTAGGCAGTGGATGAAGTTCATCCATTCTATTCACTGATACTAACTAAACATTATACTGGAAAAGAAAAAAGAAAAAACAAAGAGATGAATTCATACCTCAAATAAGGTCAGATCAGTCCCTCCGGTTATGTTCCATACAATACCAGTGGCCCTCTCTATACCAATATCAAGTAATGGAGATTGGATGGCATTTAAAGCAGCATCTCTTGCCCTACTCTTCCCTACACCAATATAGAAAATAGCCAGAAATATGATCTTATGTCCAGGGAAAATAAACTAAACATGCAGGCATCACAAGACGGACATTCCCTACGCCTTTTTGCAGCTTTGTGGTTCATCTTTTTTGGATAACCCGAGTATCAAATGTCTAACTCTTTGTATAACACTCACGGTTCGCTAATCTTTAGGATGGCTTAGCCCATCCCAAAGCTCGTTCTAAGAAACAACAAGAGTTCTGAGTTATTAAATTTTCGACGTGGAGATTAACATGAGAACCTTGAAGAATATCTTCAATCCAAACATCCCAAGCCCTTACCACTTGATGATTTTAGCTGACTTCGCAGTAACAACACTCTCCTTGAATGATAGTCATTAGGAGCTACAAACTTGACCATTTGACCTTATTATATTTGGTTATTAAGAAAACTTGTAGGATATTATATCTCGATATACATGGGCACCACGGATTGAACCTATTACCTCTATGCCCTTTGTTTTTTTTTTCAATGACCTCGAGGCCAATTCACGGTCATTTGAAAAATGGCATTTTCAAACAACAATTGCATCATTACTCATTGCAATAATAACATGAAATCTACAGTCAAAAGTAAAGGAAACTGGCTATCTAAGCCTTCAAATACATAATTTTTTTTTTTTGGGATAAGACAAATATTAAAGATTCTGGAAACTAGAAAGAATTTTATGGTGTTACCAGTTGCAGTTCCAATCCCCATCAATGAAGAGCCGGCATTTGCCATGATAGCTCGAACATCGGCAAAATCTACATTGACGAGTCCTGGTATCTGAATCATACAGAGTGCCCTTATGAACCAGAGCAATTTAATAGTTCTTTATAGTAAAAAGAAAAATTAGCACAGGCAATCTCTCAGAACTTGGAATACAAGATGATGCCCTTCCAGGAGTATGATTATATATTTTCCTTGCACAAAGTTGTGCTATTTCAAGTTCACTCTAAATCTAACCAGAAGTTTTCACATCAGAAAAATATTCCATGTTCTTAAATTTTTTGAGAAAAAAATGATAATTGTCAAAAAGCCTTTGACATGGACTATGGCTTGATATAAAAGAATCAAAATAAGAGCATCTTGTTCAACTTTCTAACTAATTACATACCATAATTATGTCGGAGATACCGCGAACACCTTGGCGAAGAATATCATCAGCCAGGTTAAATGCTTCTGTCACAGCTGTTGATTGCGAAACCGCAGTTAACAGCTTGTCGTTTGGAATGACTATAAGTGTATCAACATTGTCTCTCAAAGCTGCAATTCCTTCCTGGGCTTGAACTGTCCTCCTTCGCCCTTCAAAAGAGAATGGAGTTGTAACGATACCGACTGTCAATATACCCATCGACTTGGCAATACTTGCTATGACAGGAACACCACCAGTTCCGGTCCCTCCGCCCATTCCAGCCTACAAATAAAGACAGACAATTATCCTCCAATCAGAAAAATACAAGGATAAGTCGAGGCTAGACATAAATACTCCAAAAACATAATAATGGATGGTTGTTTTTGGGATAAACATCAAAAAGATTTTCCCTACATCCACTGCATGCCATTCTCATCAAGATTCATTGAAAAGTAGTGCATTATAAACAAAAATAACTGGAAAACCACATGAGTTTTCTGGATCAAATATAACATTATTTCCACACTGAGATGCTTCAATTATCAGTAAAATATATCATTTCAGTGGAGATAAGTTCATTGAAAAACAATGCTGTTCATACTGGCACGAACACCCGTGATGGGCAATCAACCCTCAAAAGTATTCTATTGGGAGTTAAATAGCCATGTAAACGTGAACTTACAGTGACAAAAACCATGTCTGCTCCGTAAAGTGCCCCTTCAATAGCTTCCTTGCTCTCATTGGCAGCACTCATTCCAACGTCCGGGTTCCCACCAGCTCCGAGACCCCTTGTAAGTTCCCGACCAATTTGAAGACGGTTCTCATATTGCACAGGGGACATTCTCAAAGCTTGAACATCCGTGTTGACAACCCAGAACTCCACTCCCTTCATTGAACTCTCTATCATACGATTGACTGCATTTGACCCACCACCTCCAACGCCAACAACTTTAATCTTTGCTTCACCATAATTACTTGGACTGATTGTGTCTCCCAAACTCTCAGTGTTACTTTCAATTAAACTATCCTGTCTTGGGTTACTCAACATATTGCTCCCATCTCCTCTTAGCATTGAAATTTCAGGGTGTAGTTCAAGAAAAGGGTCTCTATTTGGATATGAACCGACACTGTGAGAATGGGAAGCACATTTGAATTTACGCAGAGCTAACTTTTGGCCAACACCCACAAATCCATTCCCTTCTTCATGCATTTTAACGCAGCCAAATCTTCCGGACGAATTATAATTTGACATTGATACTCTTCCTCCAAGAACATTCAGAACGCCAACTGGGTTTCGACCATCAGAAAGAGCAAAATGTATCCACGTGCAACTTGCCATCACAAAATTGTCAATGTAAATTCTAAAGTCGACTGTTCAGAAGAACTTCTTAACGGTTTAAAATCTCGAATCCAACGCAAACCTCTCTTTCAATGCCTATTCACAAAGCCAAATAGTCAATTGAGAATTATTTAACCATTGGGATAATCTATTTTGGCTTGACAAGCATAGAATAAGATAAAACAGTCATGTGAATCGTACAATATAGCGAATATACAAGAAAAAACGATTTAAATTGTGCCTACAGCTGGAAAAGATAAATCATGAACACCAAAAAAAAAAAAAAAAAAAAAAAAAAAAAAAAAAAAAAAAAAAAAAAAAAAANGAGAAACACCAAGCCACTGGAATTCAGTCACGGAAACCTCCAAGCGAGTTCGAAACGTAAGGAAAATGGAATCAAACCAACATGAGAGCCTCATTCATCATGATATAACACGAATCTCCTTGACAATGAAAGAATGCAAGAAATTGAGAAATGCAACTGAATTCAATATTAAAAATACCGGAGAAAAGTGCAGAATGTGTAGCATTTGAGTTGTACTTGAAGCCTGAAATGGAAATGGTGGGCGGAGTGAGGGCGTGTTGGTAGCTTAGATTCTTCGCGCCATTATGAGAAAAATCCTCAGAAAAGTAACAAAAATCATGTGAAGAAGAAGGTTGAGTTGAACGCTGGCTTTTTGGAGGAAGGCGATGTGCGGGTCAGTGCCAAAAAAGCAGAAACGGATTGAAGAAAGCGTCATATCAGCCAAGAGATCGCAACTCACATTTGGGCTCCAAATTTGAAGGCCCATTTACGAGCTCCCCGTTCCAGTAAATTAGTCAACACAATCTTTACATATTTCATTTTGGTACCTCAATTTTATCTAAATCTCTATTTTAGTCCTCAAATTTACAAAAATAACCATTTTAGACCTTATATTATTATTTCATTTTTAACAAACTAGCGTTAATATAAACGTGATAGTTTAGAGACAAACATCTCAACAATTAAATATTAAATTTGAAAAGAATAATATATTTATTATTTTAAAGTTTAAAGAAACTAAAATAAGCATTAAAATAATTAAATTACAAATTTCCTCCTTAAACTTTATATTTATTTAGCCCTTAAATCCTACATATTCCTCATCTTTAAATTTTATAATCTTTAAATTTTATAATCAATAAATTGCTGAGAGTTAAAAATTAAAAAAAAAAATTATAAATGTAAAATTGAAAATTTAGAGAGCTATTAGATATTTTTTTTGAGTGGTTGAACACGGAAAAAAATAAATAGAATATTAAAAAAAATATTCATGTATTTTATATATTTAAAAAATAATTAAAAATATTCACATGTATTTGTTGCATTGAGCAATATTGATAAAATTTGAAAGAAAATTAATTTTTTTTGGTTAAATTTATGATTAATTAAACTTAATTTGTATTAAATTTGATAATTGGGAGTAAATTTGGATATCCAAATTATTTTAATAAAGATTATCCAAATTTTGAAATTCCAATTTTGTCCCTCGCTTTTTCGTCTCCTTTTTAAGTCCAAACTCCCTTTTGACTCGGCTCTAACGAATTCTACACTTCAGTTACCTGTGGCTGTGGCTTTTGTCATCTTTCTTGGAGATTCCTCTCGTAGTTTGTGTTGTGAGATTGATTCGTCGAACAAAGGCTTTCAGATTCTCTTCAAGATAAAACGTATTCGAGCATTGAGGTAAGCTATGCAGATTTTTGCTCTTCGCTGATCTTGTTTTGGAAAATGGAGTTTAGAGTTAGTCATTAAAGAGTTAGAATCGACGTTCTCCTTCAATTTTTGGTATATTTTGCCTCTTTTCTGATGTTCTTGGACGTGGTACTTGAATCTTGAACTTTCATAGTTTAAATCTTTTTCGCAGTACTCCAGTGCTAGATTCGGTTCATTCTGTGAGCCGTGTTGATAACTCATTTTGCTTTTCTGTATTGTTTCTATGAATCTCGTTCTATTGGTGATTTTCCTATTGAAGAATTCAGGTTTTCGATTTCTTTTTAACTTTCTTGTTGATCATGGACCAGTTTCTATTCGGCAAGCTCTCCGAGTTCATGATCTTCCCTAAATTGGCGCAACCTTAACCTGGTCTTCATTTTCTGCTCGTCTAATTAGACATGGAAGACCTTCCAGTTGAGATTATTGGAAAAATACTCTCTCTTCTACAATCTGTCCAAGATCTGGCGATCGCTTCGACAACTTGTAAGAAATGGAGAGAGGCTGTGCGGAATCACCTCCATACTTTGAGCTTCCACTCGGATTATTGGCCAGGTTCTAAAAGCCTTTCGACGAGGAGATTGGAAGTTATAATAACACAAATGATACTTCAGACCACTGGACTTGAGAACTTATACATTTTTATGGATGAAGTAGATGCATTCTCGGCTTCCTCAGTGACTGCTTGGCTCATGCATACGAAACACACAGTCGTTCGACTGCACTATAATGTCAACACTATTCCAAGCATCAATATAATTGAGAAGTGTGGTCGACACAAACTAGAAGCGTTGGCATTGGCTAATAATCCGATAGATCATATTGAACCGGCTTATCCTAAGCTCTCTTGTTTGAATTATCTATCACTCTGTTATGTCATCATTTCTAAGCCAGATCTAAACCTTCTTATCTCTGCTTGTCCAAACCTTAAAAGGGTATCTGTAGTTCACCCAGAATTTACGGGGACAGATGAGACGAGAGCAATGGAAATTAGAAGTTCTTCATTGAAGGAGATCTTCGTTGACGGTGTCGGTAAAGAGGATATCACGCTAGAGACTGATACCCTTGAAATTTTACATTTAAAAGATTGTAGTCCTGAAGTATTTCAGCTAATTGGCAAAGGAACTCTGAGAGTTCTGAAGCTCGAGGAGGTTTCGGCTTTCGAACTGGGTATTGGAGATAACACTGAAAATCTTGAAACAGTGGATCTCAGCGGTACTGCAATTGTGTGGCAGGGATTCTATCATCTGCTCTCAAAGGCATCAATGTTGAAGAGGCTTCGGCTGTGGAATGTAAGAATTTATGATAGTGATGAAGAAGTTGTGGATTTGGGCTCAATTTCCACCAATTTTCCCCAGTTAAGCCAATTATCTTTAAGTTTGGATCTAAGACGTAGAGCCTTTCATCAGAACTTGCAGAGATCTTTTCAGATGGAGAATGTGACCATATTAGAAGTTGGATGGAAGGAAAATAATGTTTTTTTCTCTGAATGGGTGGCGAAACTTGTTAAAATATGTCCAAAGTTGAAGAAATTGACAATCTTCGGGTTTGTATCAGGAGCCATGACCAATACGCAATGCCACACCCTATCGAGTTTTGCCACGGCTTTCGTCGAACTTATGAGAAAATATCAGCATATTCAGGTCGGGTTCGTCTTTGCATAGGATTTAGGCAACCAAATATGCGGCTGCTTAGGTAAATTATCACTGGAATTTTCATCATTATCACAGTTATGAGATTGCAAAACCACGCATCCTATGAAAACGAGATTTCTTTATTTTTCTTACTATCCTACATTTATTTCTTATTGGTTTCTTATTTTTTTGTTCTTTTTTCTCTTACCATAGCAATGTTTGTATTCGCCACTAAATCAACGTTCTGCTTGCCGCCTGAGGCTCCTGAAGATATAGTCTTGCTGCATGACATTATGATCCCCTTACTAACTACGAGAGTCTTCTTATTGTTGCCTTCCTGCACGAATTATGGTCCCTGGCTGTCATTCATTCTGCGCTCTTGGACCAAAGACCTCTGAAGAAGTCAAATCCGCCATCTTTCCTAGCGTACAGGTAACCCTTTTCTTTTCTACTTCTTGGTAATTGATAGTATCAATTATCCAAGCTAGAACCAAACTGTATTGAAATATAAAAGATGAGCTTGTTAGATTGAAATATAAAGATGAGCTTACAAGTTTCAAAATACATGCGTTAATTCATTCACCAAAACAAGGCTCTCCGCCCCCCCCTTTCTTACTTCATCTATTTATAACAAACTGGCTAACAATAGTCTAATAACATTCCTTTCGGTAATTTGCGTGCTGTACATGTGTCGAGTTTGGTGTCATGGATATGCCAAAGCCAAGCGTGGTTGTTGTTTCCCGTCCCTTTTTTCTGCACCTGGGTTACAGGAGAAGAATCTCTAGTGGAGATGAAATTTTATTTGGGTTTGATTGACTTTTGAGGTTTTGAAAATTGTCCCCATATAGATAAGACATTGAGGTAGATTAACACCGTTTGAGAGCATCGATTTGATGAACAAATCTGAATTTGAAACAAGCCCGATTAAATATGATACCACTATGGCGATTCTCTCTCCATTTTAATCTTTTATAGCTTACAAAGACCTGAAGATTTTATCAGATTTTGTGCAAATTATGCCTATCTACTACATAACAACACCTTGACAAACTCGTAAGAAACGAAAAAACTTGGTACCAGGCCATTCACCCGTGCAAGATTCGAGTCATCTGAAGAAAAGAAAGACAAGCAAGCCCAATTTCCTGCTGGACATGCTGGTTGGTTCATTCATGCCAAATTCTCGAAGTCCTGCATGCACCGAGGTTTTTCTGTGAACCGTCGTAAGTTTCCTGCTAACTACTTGAGTGTGTTTCGTGTTTTGCCTTTTCCATGGCTGGAACTTAGAGGATTTTCTTTTACAATGGGCAACTCGAAGTTCTCCTCATAACACAAAGCTTTTCCTTGGCCCTCTGTGCTTTCGTTTGAACAATCTTTGTTTCCTCTAAGTACTGCAAAAATGAAGGCTAAGATCAATTGCTAGATGTAGCTCAAACCATGATTTGCAAATACATAGATGGTGATCATAGAGAGGCTATCAGGTCAAACTCTTGGATTTAGAGCTCTAAAGAAGGATATTCAAGGAAATAAAATTTATACTTAAGAACTGCAAAACTAGGATCTATCAATCCTGCATTCATTTCTTTTCATATCTGATGGAAATGGCATGCAATTCTATCCTGCTATTGCTTCAAATTGTATAAATTCAGGTTGAAGCAGAACATATCAGATGGATTGTAAAACAAGGTACCTGTTGCTTTCTCTTCCTCTCTAACTCAGCCTATTTATGTTCCAACACAAAAAGGATAGAATATCTGGTTAGAATTACAGTAGTAGGCAATTTCTATTTGATATATCAAATGTTTTCACATGATACTTACCAAGGCCTGCTTAAGATGTGCATTTTCCTCTCTTAACTGGTTCAACTCTGCTTCTAACTCTACTGTGTATGCCTATTTCGAAGTAGGGAAGAAAATGCATATTAGCTATTCAGCTTGTCATTTTATTGAAAGAAAATGACACTAGGAAGAGAAAAGTGCACCTGTTTCCTAGCTCTGGACCTTGCCGCTGACTCCCTGTTCTTTATCATCCTTCTCTGCCTCCTTTCAACTACTTTTTCAACTGGCCCATCAATTATTCTCTTCCTACCTCTTAACCCACCCATGTCCAACCCAAATTGATTTGAGCTATCCACCTGATTGCCGCACATTCCATCGGGGGAAACTGGACTCACAGGCGCCATCCCCATCGGTTGAGCCGGTGAATATCCTCCTACCCCACCCCCACCCCCTCCACTGTTCACCACTCTTCCACCATAGCAAACTGCAGGTGGAGGCTGTGATGGGTACACACTGTTTCTTTTACCATTGCCTGCATATCCTGAGGTATCGCCTATGGTAGAACCACCTTGGGGGACCTGCTGGTATGTCGTAATGCCACCGGCACCGGCGGTGCCGCTAGCACCACCACCAGCTGCAGCTGTACTGAGTCCCATAATAGGCCTGGGAACATAACCAGCACCAATGGTGTGGTTGCTATTCTGGTACATACCATACTGCTGAGGTGGTGGCAATTGCTGCAACACTCCTGCCCGGCCACATGGTTGTTCTTGAACAACCCCAGCTTTGATTAGAAAATCCTCCAATGTCATTTCCCCAAACGTTGGTTGGCGCGTGGCAGATTCTGGATTCTGATTGTTGGCATTACCACCACTGCTGCTATTTTGACTCTGCCCCTGCTGGCTCTTGTGAATCTCAGACCAAACCTCATCCACTGTCTTCCGGCACAAGGGTGCCGGAAGTGTTAGTGAACCTTGCCGAGGTAGGCTTGCTTGCTTCTCCATGTTGCGTTTCTCCACTCCGCTCACCGGCAAGTGAGCCTGAGCGTTGCTCAATGCCGCCACCGCAGACGTCGCCGACTGGTTGGCATTGAATGCTTGGTTTTCCTCCGCCGTCCAAATGCTGGTGAGGAACTCATCCATGTTCATGGAGCCAAAGTTCTTGCCACTCTCACAGAGAGTATGCTGGAACTCGTCCAGTGTAAGCGAATAAATGGAGGACTGCCTTCCAAGGGAAGAGAATCCATGGTGCTTGAGCTGCTGCTCCGACTGCAATGGCGATTCAACTTCATCATGTGACATCATTTCTGATTCTTTTAACACCATGTTTTCCTCTGCTGGTGTCTATTAAGATCAGCGACGAGCTTGAAGCTGCCGCATCAATGGAGGCCAAAGAAAACAAAACAATATGAGACTTCATTAACAACGGGAGAAGAACAGTATCAATCTTCTTGTAATTTAAAATAATCTTTAATCTTCATTGCTACTCGAATACCATCTTCAAGTTTTAGTGGCAAATATGTACTTGACAAGACCAAAAGTGTGTTTTTCTTTGAAGAAGGTTTATTCCACATCAGATCCCACTCATAACAATAATAAAAAAGGTAAATTATAAGGAATAAATAAGTACCATAAAAGGTAAACTACAATCAAAGCACAAGGGAATCAAAACAACTTGAAGTTATTTGTATTGATTTTCATCAAAAAACCACATTAGAAGCAGCAAATAATTCATCCTTTTGATTTGTATTGATTTTCAAATGGGCATAAAAATGGCAGAGCAAAAGAACTGTATATTTAAAGCAGTAGAGCTCTAATGGCGGAATCAAAACAGCCATTGAAGGGTACCAGAGAGATTGAGAGAAGCTGAAGAAGATGAAGAGAAATGGAGACTTCTGAAAGCCTTAGAGGGTTTAAAACATCAAAATCGTAGCTTTCAACCTAACAAAAGCCGCCATTAATGAAGCTTTCCCAAGCTCTGAATCTCTGGTACTCTGAAGCAAAAATACGAAGCTTGAAGAAGAGAGGGAACAGAGCACGAAACGGGATTAAACTGCGGTCTTTTCGCTGAAATGGGGTCCATTTATATATTGTAAACTGAAAATTATACAGCAATTTTGCTTTAAATTTTTTATTTTTTTATTTCAATTTATATAAATAAATAAATAACCCTACCAAATAAATTTTCGCCGCAATTAATAATTTTAAAATATCAAAGACAAAGTTGAAATTAAGTTACATTACATTTTTTGGTATATACTTTATGATTTGATCTCAAGTTTAGTTGACTTCAATTTTGTTTAAGATAATTTTATCTTCCCATTATTTAACTATGTTACTAAATAAAAATAAAAATATTTGAGATAACCTCCGATATTTAAATTAAATACAAATTTAAAATGGGTCTTGTTCGAATTTTTCATTTTTTTTTCTTTTTTGCTTAAAAACTCGAATAATTTTTATATGAACAAACCATATAATTAGTATAAAACGATAAATTTTAGTTCAAAATTCTCATTTTATGATTAGAAACAAGTCAAAATTTATAATTTTGATTATATATATGTTTTTTTTTCTGGTGAATTTTATAGAATTTTGTGGTTAAGTGTAGTGAAATTTAATGGTTGGTAGGGTAAAATATATATTAAAAAAAAAATTAGTGAAAAAATGTTAAGAATTAAATAGATTCTATGGAATGGAATGAGTCGTAATTTCACATTCATGTTATTCATTGTTTACATCACAATCTTCTTCGTGAAAAAGTCCAAAAATACAAATATTTTTGAAATGGGACCTTTTCTGTAAAAAACGAAAGTTATGGGGACTCGTTTTTACAATTACCCTAGCCTTTTGCTGACATTATGCAGGAAGAGATAGAGAGAAAAAGAGAGTAGAGGTGGAGCCCACACTACCTAAATTCCTCGAAGTCAGAAATTATAGATATTTTATTAATAAATTCTGTTAAAAATATTTTTTAAAAAAAGAAAAACGTATTAAGTTATTTGAAGGAGGGTATCCCCTTTTTTCTTTTCTCTCTAAACCCATCTACGAGAGTCATTGACACGTGTAAGACACGTGGCATGGTTTAGCTCTTTTGATCCTGTCTGGACTCTCCTAGACGAACACGTATGACCATGGCTTTAAGATGGGTGAAGATTCGGTGCAGCTGGCTCACACAAAAAGGGTGTACCATCCGATAAGCGTCCTCCACGTTAGGCTGTCGTCTTATTTGATCGGTGAAAAGTGGGGAATTTTAGCAGTTTTGAGACTGTGATGACGTAGAGGAAATGTGGATTAGAGGGTACTTCGGATGGCGATATCGTCACATGCAAGTAGTGCCATAGCTGAGCCCTAGGCACGTGCTACTTTTTAGTTGGCTTTTTCTTTTTCTTTTTTTGGTTTTTTATTCCTGAAAATTACAATTTAAACTTTTTAAAATAAATTCTCTAATATCTAATTATTTATTAAATACAACATTGAAAGATTGAAAGAAGTAAGACAACATTTTAATTTAATACTTTCCATTAGACTTAGGCATAAGTTGTCATCTCACATCAGGGCGATAGGCTTAGATATACGTTGCTAGGTCAAAGGCAATACAATTTCGAGTTAGTTGATCCACTCGATGGTTTGAGTGAGTGCTGCGAAGTCACTACAAACGTCCTGTAAAAACACGATTGTGACATTTAGTATATAATCAAATATTATCGGGTTCATGTAATTTCACTCGGGCCACTGAATGGATAACAAAAGGATGGAATGACACTTTCAACCCTTTAATTTCAAAGATCAATAAGAGAGAGCATGGTAAAAGTATCCATTGTCCTCCAAGCAAAAGTAGAGCTCAATACAGCCAAATGAGGACCGCTATAAATATAATGTACCAAGGGCGAGAGAGACAAAAAATGGAGTACTGAAGGACCACCAACCCAACCCAGAAGAAGATGTAATAAATAAAAGCCTATTTCTCGTTGAGAAGAAGGGCTTTGATGATGGATTCAGACATGCCAACAGCATTGGGAAATCTATGCCCACCACCTGCTACCTCGTGATAATGAATCCATGGAAGCTGTTTGGCAATGTGACGTTGGAGAGCGACAGGCACGATCTTGTCTTCATCTCCCTGCCATAAATGAACTGAACCTTCATTCCCTGGGAATGGGTTTTCCAGATCCAGGGGACTGAATTCCCACCTCCCAAATCCAACGTTCGCGTCCCTGTGGATGGACTCGTGTTCTCCTTGTTGGCTAAATATAGGCTGAAAGATTTCATCCCATCAACAGAAAACAAATATTTATCAGTGTGTTTTCTAAGAAAACAGCTGATTATAATGTGACCATTTGTTTTTCAAAGCTCAGCTATTTCCTCCCCGAGCTCTCAATGTATTTTTATTTCCCATCTGTTGAGTATTGTTGGGAGGGAGTCCCACGTTGGCTAATTTAGAGAATGATCATAGGTTTATAAGTAAGGAATACATCTCCATTGGTGGCCATACATCTCCATTGGTATGAGGCCGTTTGAAGAAACTCAAAGCAAAACCACGTGAGCTTATGCTCAAAGTGGACAATATCATATCATTGTGGAGGATCTTGATTACTGACCCCATGTGAGAATAGACCAAAACAAATACGCTCCCAAATGCTTGGAAAAGACTTCATACTCTCCGCAAGCTGCCAAACCTCTTAGTTAATACATTACCCACCCCTACCATATATTACAATTGGTCGACAACCTTTTAACAGTTTATACAAGAGACAGGTACTATCCTTACCTACCCTTGTCCACACTCCTTGCACAACGGTAACTACCATTTCTCTCCTTTGCTAATTCAATATTGTTTATGGCGGATTTCTGACTTAAACCAAACCAGCACTTGAGGGTATGCTGTTGATTTTTCCATGTTTACTCTCATCTAGCCTAACAAATTTGGCCAATAAATCACTTACTGGAATGAAACCTTTAATTTGACAGTCACATTTAGCACCATTTCTATCATACAGTCAGCATTAAAAGATATGATCAGAATAGTAGCAAGCAAAATTTCATGAAGAAAGGTCACATACCTGACATTCTTTCCTTCCCACTAGCTTGGACTCGAGTTCTTTGTCTTGACGAGATAGATTCCCGGAACTAGCTGCAATAATACTAGAAGAAGGAAACCATCTTTGTGTATTCCACCAATAGGTAAGCCAGGGGGTGTAGTGAGCCACACGAACTGCCCACTGATCCTGTCCAGACTGTTGGTAGAAGGCTTCATTCGTTAAGTTTGCAGGGAGCCCAGACCACCAGTAGTTAATAGCTGGTGCCAATAGCGCTGCCCCTGCTAGCCTGTTAATATTTAAAAAAATTAAGTCCTTATCATACAAGAAGAAACACAAATAGATAAATCACTTTCCTTGTTCTCCATATTCTTTTACATAAAAATGAGGCAATGGAATATTCAATTTTAATTTCTTCCTGGAAGTTCATTCTCGTTTTCTTGTAGGAAAGAATTCTTGACATTTGTTTTCAGGTGTGGCTTCATACCTGTTAGGAATATATTTTAGACAGCTCCAAACTACCTGGCCACCCATGGAAAATCCAATAACATAGAATTTGGATCCTAGCCCCAATTGATCAGCTAGCTCCTCGATATCATAAGCAGTGCTTTTTGGAGTTCGATTTGGATTTGGATCGCTTTCTCCATAACCAGATCTGTCAAATGATACAATGTAGATTCCTAAATTTTCAATTACGTCCTGCAAGATTTCAGTAGAGATTCACCTTTAGACTGGTCTCATTTGAGTGTTTAGATGTCTTTCCAGAGCAAATGGATAAACATTAGAAGGTGAGGTATAAATGATACCGGAGAGATGGTATTTGCAACACTGGCATCGTGTCTGCAAGAACGGAAGCCATGGACAAAGATAATTTTGTATTTAGCTGAATCTTTTGGAACCCCATGCTCCTTATATGCTAAATACCTACCATCTCTAAGCTTTATTCTTGGTGCTGTGATAGGAGGGCCATCGGGGGAGCCACATATTTTTGGTGCAGGAGGCCGGATTGCCTGATAACCCCAGGCTAAAAACCCAAAAGAGAGCAGCACTGCTATATTCCTTACCAATCCTGTTATTTTGAGTTATAATCAGAAAAGCTAGTAGATAGATACATCAAGGGAAAACCAATATCATTCTTTTTGTTTTAAAATGCATAAAATAGGGGGAAAGGTACAATGAAATTGAAAAATGGAAAGAGAATTAGAGAAAAATCATATTATTTGTTCTATAACATGGAGAAGATCTTTTCTTCTTCTTCTTCTTCTTCTTCTTTTTTTTTTTTTTTTTTTTTTTTT
>NC_036640.1:1322979-1348049 GCF_002806865.2 Cucurbita pepo subsp. pepo | reverse complement strand
TTTTTTTTTTTTTTTTTTTTTTTTTTTTTTTTTTTTTTTTTTTTTTTTTTCTTTAACAAGATATAACTTTTCAATGTATACGATGAGAAGATACAAAATGCTCATATAGCATGGAGAACATCTATAGTATGTAAAAGAAATGAACCATATCCACTCACATAAGATTGCACTGATAGATCACAAGATGAGTGGTAAGTTGTAAACAGTAACAGATCTAGGAAAGAGAGGCTGGTGATGTTAAAGAAATTCATTAACACCTGATCAACCTAAACCAAAAAATTATGGACTTGAATGGGCAGTTTAGGGACAAACAACTTCAACTCGTAGGTTAGATTGGTTCCTGGTTGTCCTAATATTAACTTCAACTAAATAGAATCAACTTAAATTTGATGAAAAATCATGCCGGAGTGTTCTAAAGCTGAGGTCAGAAATTGAAAATAGCACCCTAAACTACAGCTTAGGTCGATTTTGGTCATCGCTACAGCTTACTCAAACGCATAAAAACCAGACGGAGAACTACGATTCTTCCTTACTTCCAACTTCGCAACGAAAAAGGAAACAATGTAGATGATTAACATGCGAATTTCAGCATATTCGAACACAATAAGCACCGATAAATTCACACGAGCAGTGGAGAAAATAGAAAAAGAAATGGAGATAGGCCACCTGAAGAAATCGGGGAAGAACTGCTCCGTTTAGTTTTCCTCGTATGAGCTCTGGCCGATGCTGCCGATATCTTCCGGTTCACGCCCCCCGCCATTACAGCCCTCGGCTACCCACAGATCAGACCTCGCCCTGAATTTCGCAGGGAACAAGGGAAGGAATAGATCTGAAAGTAAAGCGAGGGCGTGGGAAAAAACAGAGAAGCTCAAGAACAACTAAAGGCGGTTTTTGGGTTATTTGTCAAAAACAGAAAGGCTGTGTAATTGGTTAATTTCTATTTCTTACAGAATCTGATCTGGAAAATATTTAATTTAATTATTACTTCTTTTTGTAGTTCATAAAATATTTCTTTCAATGCGCTAATTGGTATTAGTCATATATTTTTAAAGATTCAACTTATTTAAAAATTAAATTATACGTCAAAATTTATAGATTAAATTCGAGATGTACACTGGTTGAGTTGAGTTGTAAAATTTTTTTGAACCAACCCCAACTTTTGAGTTGATTGAGTTGATGATCCAAGAAACCCGAACAGAGTTCACAACCTAACTCATTCCTACCTAAAACTTTGAGTTAATTGAGTTGGTGATCCAAGCAACCTGAACAAAGTTCACAACTCAATCCAACCATTTACATTCGGGTTTGGTTAGGTTAAGTTGCCGAGTTGTTCTTTTCTGTTTTTTAATTATGTAAAAAAAAAAAAAAAAAAAAAAAAAAAAAAAAAAAAAAAAAAAAAAAAAAAAAAGACACTTTTATTTTCTCGGATCGACGTGGAATCTTATAAAAAGCCTAAACAAGAGAGGTGAGAACATCTAAATAGCTTTCAACATGAATTAACCAAACATTTTCAATAGACTAGGCCTAACTTTTGACTTTGGGCCCAACTTTTGGGTTTGGGCTTTAACAAAATCTTTTTCAATAGACTTGGACTACTTAACTTTAACGAGCTCCAACTGAATTATTAACTTCAAGTTCAACATGTCACGCACGTTGTCAATAAACAAGTGGCACTATTTGATAATTTTTTTGATATTGAGATAATAGAAATTATTCGTTCGAAATTAAAATATGAATATCAATACAAAATTTTTAATTTTGTAAACATATTCATAAATATTTTTTAAATTATATTTTTTAGAAAAATTAAGTTATATCTTTATATTAATTTTCATATTCATATTATCCATATCCACCTATTTTAATCACGAAATTTAATATATATAAATTTTCAGAGTCAAAATGTAATTTTAACTGGCAAGTGGATGGTGCCAAAAAAAGTGGTTCAAACTCGTCAGACCATGTTAAACAAGTGTCGAGATATAATATTTTTCTAAAATATTTATGAACCGAGTTGAAAGGTGGAACAACCTTCCATATTTGTTCTCGAATGGTCGAGTCTTTTTTCACTTTATTGAACGAATAAATATATTAGAAGAATCAGCATAGTTTGCATTTATTTGGTCACGTGTCGTTCTTTATTTCCAGTCCTAATTTCTTTCCAAACATTTTAATTTTACCAAAATTTTAAAATTAACTTTTTCTTTTTTAATTTTATTAAACCATTCAAAATAGGTTATTACTTATTAGAAATTAAAAAATATATATATTAAGTATTATTATACTAACATTAAATATGAAGGGAATAGAATAATTTTCTTTAATTTTCAAATTTTATTGGTTGCTAATTTTAATGAAGTAATAAATAATAAATATTATTATGTGGGTCTCGTACTAAAAAAAGAAAATCATTCCCATTATTTTATATACTAAGCTTCCGAATGTCACTTTCATTCCTTCAATGGGTAGGGATACCCTAAACCACTTTAATACTTTATTTAATATAAATTAAAAAACCTTATTTTATGTTTTTTTTTTTATGCGAGCGGTTCTTAGCGCACTTACATAAAACAATAACTCATCTAAATTTATCAATCTGAGTATAACTCAACTAGTTAAGATCTACCACCGATTAAAATGTCAAAAGTTCAATATCAAGTACGTCAACTTGAATTTCTCTTACTTTTACGAGCTTAAAATGGCTTTCATCAACTTGACTAATCATAAAATCCCTTCCATTGGTTCACAGTCCCATTGGTTACATAATTTAAAGAAAAAACTCTAATACATCTCTTATTAAGTGTGAGACTCTACATCAGTTGAAGAAGGAAACAAAACATTATTTATAAGAGTGTGCAAACATCTTACTAACAAACACGTTTCAAAATCTTGATAGTAAGCCTAAAGATGAGAACAATATCTGGTAGATGTAGGCTTGGACTGTTACAAATGGTATCAGAGTCAGGCACCGAGTGATGTGCCATGAGAACGCTGACTCTCAAGGAAAGTGAATTGTGAGATTCATATTGGTTGGAGATGGGAACGAAACATTTTTTATAAGAATGTGATAAAGCTTTGAGGGAAAGTCCATATGCAGGCAAGTGACTGAGGTGAGGGTTGATTTGAACGTTAAAAAGGAAATGACGAAAAAGCCCATGGGAAAACATGGGTAATGTGGGGGGTATGTTTAGGAGGGGCACATGAGGTGAGGGGGCAAATGGGGAACAAAAAAATTAATTTTTATTTTTAAAAAAAGGTGGAATAGTTTCTAGTTAGGGAAAAGAAGGGAGGGTGATTGGAATTTGCCAAACTTGGAAAAATTTGAATCTCCTTTATGCAAAAATGAAGTGACCACTAAAAGCACTTAGGGTTTTGGTGGAGTTTCCTTTATGCTTTCAGCCCTCAAAGCATCTATTTATATGGCAAATTCCTTTCTGATTGTCTCATGAGAGTTATGATTTGGGAAGGTTCCCAAACAAATTCCCTTTCTCTTTCAACTATTTCCCCCATTTTGACCTTATTTGCAAAAGTTGCCCTTTTTTAAAAATAATTAGAATCCCCCCCACATAATTTAACTTCCCTCCTTCCCTCTCTCACATTTAGCTAATTTGGAAGGTAAACTCTCCAAATTGGAAGCTTTCTTTTGACTTTTGACTTTTTCTTTCGGCTTAGAATGTAGTGCTTCATTTTAAGATTATAAATTATTTTAATTCATTATATAATTTTTTTAAAATAACAAATCAAAGTATTATTAAAGTACATTTTAGCGTTAGGAATATCTCCGAGTTTAAATATTTTTAAAAATATATTTTATATACTTTAGTTTATTAATACAAAAAAAAATATATATATATTAAAAGTTTATCCATTTATTAAATACAAAATTAAAAATTAAAAAAAAAATGTTAAAACCAATCTGAAATAAAATAAATAGAAAGTAGGTTGATGTGACCAATGAAGGAGAGAGAAAAAAATTGTTCCTTAGCGTGGGCCATGTATGAACCTTTAATTCAGTGCCAACAGACACCAAGAAAGATCTGTAGCTATTAAATGAGCGTTTGAAGAACACTATAAATATGAGCACCAAATTTGAGCTTATAAAACATACCCACAGTGAAAGAAAGAGCCCTAATTAGCTTCCCTGTGTGTGTGCAATGGCAAGAAGTGTGTCTTCGGAGCCTCTTGTTGTTGGGAGAGTGATCGGAGATGTTCTTGATCCCTTCACCCAAAGCATGAAGATGACTGTTTCTTACAACAATAAGCAAGTCTTTAATGGCCATGAGTTCTTTCCTTCTGCTGTTGCTGCTAAACCTAAGGCTGAAATCCTTGGTGGTGACTTGAGATCTTTCTTCACTTTGGTGACATTTCTTCTCTCTCTATCGATTCTTTCATTTCTATATACGATTTACCCCGATGTTTCTCTTTCTGTGTCTACGATTGACCCGATTCTACCTTATCATATTCAAATTTTAAGTTGTTAACCTGAACGTAGCTCACTAGTTTAAGACATGTCTCGGTCAAAAGTGCGAATTCTTCCTTGTTGAACAAAAATTTTGAATTGGGTTATTGTCTGTTTTGACCCGTTACGTATCACTGTTAGCTTTGCGTTTTTAAAACGAGTTTGTTAGGAAGAGATTTTCACATTCTTATAAATAATGTTTCGTTCTTCTCTCCAATCGACGTGAGATCTCACAATCCACCTCTTTCGAGACCCAATATCCTCGTTGGCATACTACTCGGTGGCTAGCTCTAATACTATTTGTAAAAGTACAAACCCACTGCGATATTGTCTGTTTTGACTCGTTACGTATTGACGTTAGCCTCACTATTTTAAAACCCGTCGGTTAAGGAGAGGTTTTCACACCTTTATAAAGAATGTTTCGTTCCCCTCTGCAAATGGTGTGAGACCTTATGCTACTCATACCTCAATTAGTTAAGACAATATATCTTGAAGAAATGATTAAATTTATTATAATCTTTCATTCACCAATTTAAGTATAATTCTATTATTATGGTAACAGGTAAGTTTTGAGAAATTATTTAGATATGTTTTCTCTCCTCCCTCAATGATTTCATTTCATTTTTTCTTGTTTCAGGTTATGACAGACCCAGATGTTCCAGGACCGAGTGATCCTTATTTAAGAGAGCATTTACACTGGTAACTTTTTTTTTTTTTTTAACTAAAATTCACACTGGTAATTAAACATTTACAGTGTTACTGTCACAGTTACATTACAAATATTGCATGTTGCATGAAACCCACCAAATTTGACTTGACAAGAATTAATACTGAGAGAATCGTTGTCGTGTTTCATTGTCGTTGGAGGATGAAATTCTCTTGGATTTTAGCCAATTTTGCTTATTTATTTTTCTTTCATTTTCATGTAAACTAAATCAAATAACTTTTAATATAACCTATGGTTTGTCTTTTACATTTATTATAAGATATTTAAAAAAAAAATACCACTATTATATAGTTGGAACTTGGAAGATCAGCATACTTAGTGGACTGGATTCATTTGGTGTCTTAATTTAGACCAAATTTGTCAACTTTAAGCTTCATTTCAATTTTAGAAAAATTTAATACATGTCTTATTCAATATATATCGAGATGTCTCCAAGCCCTTCGATCCACGAGCAACATCATAACTATATTATTAGAGAAATCTCTATTAATAAACTGATGTTTTGATTTTGAAACTATACCGAATGCAGTGCAATAAGGAACCACGTAGTTGTTGATGAAATTTTTATTTATTTGAATAATTATCGATTGATTTGTGTTTGTTCGTAAACTTTTTAATATAATTTATCTAATATTGTATTAAATAATTATGAACGATAGATAAATAAACAAAAAATAATAATTTTTTTAACAACCCAACCAAAATAAAGGGGTGGGTTGAGTTAGGTGGTGAAAAATTTGGAGTTTGGTTGGGTTACCAATCCAACCAACCTCAACTTTTGAGTTGATCCAAAAAAAACTCTCTCGACCTAACTCAATCCGACCCATTACACCCCTAATATTACTTATATATATGTTAGTGCTTACCGTGCTTTGTGATAAGGAACTACCTAGGCCAGCAGCTAACTCCGATATGTAAATTTAGATATCCTCGTTGAACCAGTTATTTAATGTCTAGCTTCTCGAGTGGGTGGGGGACTGTTGTGAAGAAGGGTTATTGGTTTTTACAATGGTAACTAACGGTTTTTACTGAACAATCTCTATTGCAGGATCGTGACAGACATCCCTGGGACTACGGACGCCACATTCGGTAACTTTTTTAGAGAACGTGGTAAAATGTTTTTAACTCAAAACAGGTAAATTTTGTTAATGGGGTTTGAATGAAACACAGGAAGGGAGGTAATAAGCTACGAGACTCCAAGGCCAAACATAGGAATCCACAGGTTCGTTTTTGTTCTGTTCAAACAGAAGCGAAGACAAACGGTAAGCGCACCCTCTTCAAGGGACCATTTCAGCACACGAGTCTTCGCTGCCGAAAACGACCTCGGCGACCCCGTTGCTGCCGTCTACTTCAATGCTCAGAGAGAAACTGCCGCCAGACGACGCTAAACCCCGCCGCGGACGGCGGCCCCAGCTGGTTATACAAGACAAAAAGAACAGAAAAAAAAATATATATATATAATGATGGGTCTTCCATTTCCCTAAAGAATAATAATAATAATAATAATAATCACTAAAGGGAGGGAGTTTCAGATTTGTATATTATAAAAAATATATATATGTACGGATCAGGGTAAATAATTTGGACACGAAGAAAGGTAGAAAACGGCGTCGTTTTCGTCTCCTTTCTCGTGTGTCTAGTTGTGCATGTATTTCGCTGGCTCGGTTTAGTAACATTTCTATTTCTTGTTTCTTTTTCCTTTTTTTTTTTCGGAAAATAATTAATTAAAAAAATTAAAAAAATGTTGCAAGAAAATATTTACTCTCAGAGAATCAAATTAAAAAAGAATAAAAAATAAAAACTATTCTAATTAGAACAAGTTGTCCAATAAAACTCTAATATTTGGTTCCAATTGATAACAAATATTTAGATAATAAATTAATTAAGTGTTAAGTGCAAGCTTACATTTCACTACTAATAATGCGTTATTATAAAATAAAAGATGTGATTTCTATTAAATAAATAAATATAAATAAAAATATACACATTAATGAAAATGCCTTTACCTAAAATTCCAATATTCTTTTCAACAAATATTTATAATGAATAAATAAATTATAGATAAATTTTCAATATTTAAAATTCAAAAATTGAACTGTCCGAAGAATCCTACGTCAGCTGAATTAGGGTTTAGTTTTCTCATTGACTTTTTAAAAGGTGTTTGAAATCACAAATTCAAATGAGGATTGATGCTTTGTTTCTAAATTATTGTTTGTTAAAATATTATTTTAGTTTTTATAGTTTAAATTTTGCATAATCTTTTAATTTAAGATAGGATATAAATATATTTTCAAAATTAATTAAAAGAATGTAACTTATTTAATATTATAATTAATTAATTAATTAATTGAATTTATCTAAAGTGATTGTGCTTTTTTTATTTGTATTAATTCAAACCAACAAAGAGTCTTCATTGAAGAGTATTTCTTTTAAAAGGGGAATGAAAGTTGATATGACAATTAATATTATAAAAATTTGAAAAATACACGTGACATTGTTTATTTAGAGAAATTTAAATTCGTGGAAATAAACTTTATTTTACTAATATTTATATGTGTAGTGTCTCAAATTTATAATCCTCTTATACTTTATCTTGAAGGTAGACTTTGATGGAGGATTTCTAAATCTTCAAATTGTTATTATTTCTGTATTAAATTAATAAAAATATTCCTTCATTTTATATTTTGTTTCAAAAATATTACTAAATTTTTAAAAGTTTTAATAATTTTAAAATATTCTTACGGTAATTTTGGATGAAGAAACTTTGCTTTAAAAAGTTTAATTAATACTCTTCAAATTTTTAAAAAGTTCAAGAATACCGTTAAGTTAGTATTATGTTTAAAAAACATCTATAAAATTTTAAAATTAACATTAATAATCTTAACCTTTATAAAAAAAAATTCACAATATGCACCTCATCGTTTCTACGCTTTAAAAAATATATCTAAAGCTTTAAGAATATTTTATTTTTTAAAGTTTTTTATCCAAGGTATTTTTGAAGTTTTTAAAAATGTTTAAAGGTATTATTTTTTAAATTTTTTTAAAATGTTTGAAAGTGTTTTCCAAGTTAAAAAAGTTTAAGAGTATGAATAAAATTTTTGAAAGTTCGAGAATATATCTCGAAAGTTTAATCATATTTTTTTATATAAAATATAAAATTTAAGAATATTTTTATTAATGGTTTGGATGATTTTGTATAGAGTTGGGTTGTATTCAAATTGGGCCCAATTTTTTATTTTTTATTTTTTATGAATTTGGGCTTATTTGAGCTTAACACAAACCCTTTTGAATAGGCTTAAAATAGCCATAATAAACTGAAAAAACATTCGAGTGAAACATTATTTATAAGAATATAAAAATGTGTTAGGCTCCATAACACAGGTATTTTAAAATGAACAAATTTAATGAGTCAGAGCAGACAATATCTACTAGGGGTGAATTTGAGCTATTACAATACATTTATATAAATAATAGTGAAATCGGTAGAGTTTATTATGATACATATCCTTATAATTAACCGACTTAATTTCTCATGAATTCGACCTAAATTATTATCTGTCAGTCATGAAACATAGTTATTTGATATATGAATGATAAACAAGTGACAACATTTAATTGATCTATTTTTAGTTTAAATTTGAAAAAATGTGTAAGTTTATAATTGGTCTCAAATGTGTAAGTTAACAAGTTAAATCTAATAAAAATTATAAGATAATTATATAGTAATAATGGAAGTATAATTCAATTATAATTTTCGCGGGAAAATTCCCAAACCACAAAATCAGAAAACCTAACAGATCAATCATCCACTGCTTAACTTCATCTCCGATCGATTAATCAAAGCCTGACGAAGGCCAAAACCCAGCGGCAACTGAAAAGCCTTCTCCAGACGCGTCGGCTCCGGTGGCGTTGCAAATGGAAACATCTCAAAATCGGCGGAATCGGCCATCGGAACGGCATTGGACAAATCGGAGATCGGAAGCAGACAGTTGGCGAGAAGCGCGGCACCGCCGGTGGCCGTGAAGAAACCGTAAGTATCCTCGCAGAAATGCCGCGGAGAAATAATGCTGTTAACGGCCTCGAGATCGATCTCGAAGAGTTCGTCGTCTTCTTCGATTTCCACCGGAACTCCGCTGGAGGCCATGGATGCCGATGGTCGGTGGTAAATACGGCGGAGCTTCAACCTCATTATATAGGGAATGGAGGAAGGAGTGAGGAGAAATCAGGTAAGTGGAACGGTCCTCAACAAATCCGCAACCACCAAGTTCAGGTGCGAAGTTGCTCCCCTAATCCCAATCTGACATTAATCGCTCTTTTTCTTTATATTTTATTCAAGAAAAAATTGTTTTAATCGTTATATCAAAACCATATAACCTAAATTAGAAGGCCCTAAACTTTTATGTTTATATTTTAATAGCTTATCTAATTTTTAATTAGTAAATTAGCACTAAATTGCTGTGATTAAACAATCACTTCAATTATTTAAATATTAAACTTTAATATCTAAAATTAATTTAGATGATTATTTATTTATTTAAATTGCATAGTCTAAATTATTTGACAAAATATTAGAAGAAATAATTGTTGTAAAAAATTAAATCAAATATAAGTAAACGCAAGTAAAAAATGTGTGTAATATATATCCAAACGCCCTTAGTTTCAAACTACATGGAAGAATTGTTAGTGGTTTGATTTTGAGTCTTTGAGTGGGGGTTGGTGGTCGAATTTTGTCAAAGGGTAACATTTATTAAAAAATCGCTTATTCATATATTTATTTTTTTAAAAATGTTTGGAAATAGTTTCCAAACAACCTTTTGGATTAAAAAGTGAATCATCAACCGCCCTAAAATTATTATAACAATTAGATTGTGAAATCCTATCTTTATTGGATAAGAAAACGAAACATTCCTTACAAGAGTGAAGGTAGAAACCTCATTCAAGAAGAATATACCTTGAGTGAAAACCTAAAAAATATAGTATTTGTTAGTGATGAACTTGATGTTGTTACATAATATCTATTAATGGTGGGCAGCTAGACTCAGCGATGTGCCAACGCGAGAACACTAAACCCTCAGGGACTAAGTCCTTAGGGGTAACGGTAGATTGTGAGATACCACACAAAACATTCCTTATAAGGGTTCAAAATCTCTCCTTTCCAGGAGAAAGAAAGAGAACAATATTACTAGTGATACACTGACAAAAAATATTATCCTTAAAACTCTGAGAGGATTTTTCAATACTAATAAATCTGTAAATATGAGGAGAAATATAGATGATAAAAATAATAATAATGTACAAATCTGAGAGGATTTCTTCAATACTAATAAAGGCATCTTCCACAAACTAAAAATAGATTAGGGTTTAGGGTAATAGTGAACATTTAAGAACACGCCAAGTAATGCCTGGAAAGAAACACTATAGAAAATACTTCTAATTGCTGTTTATCGTTTTTCTGCGACCAAGGCTAAAAAAGATCAACACAAAATGCCTTCCCCTCCATCTCTCATCAAATGATAATACCACAGAAATGCATTAAGACTTATAATGCATGAAAATCTTGAGTAGAATGATTACCCTTATCCTACCTTAATAATCTGCATTTTTAAGATTAATGTCCAAATAGATGATGAATTCACCTATCGAAACAAGTTTGCATCGCAGAAACACAGCAAGCAACAGCCTGAAGAATTATAAGTTTCTGGCAACAATTGTTATGGCCTCGGGCCGGTAACAAGTTGAGGTGCTCACTAAGAGCTGAAATGTGGAACCCAAGCCCATGTGGGAAAACAATGAGGCTAAAGTTGAATGTTTCCAAGTTAAACGAATATGGGGATTACAAAGCAACAACAAAAAAAGAAAGATAATCTAAATGATAAGACCAGCATGGCACAGAGCAACAATCAAAATGATTTCTTTATG
Source organism: Cucurbita pepo subsp. pepo (assembly GCF_002806865.2). Lineage (NCBI taxonomy): Eukaryota > Viridiplantae > Streptophyta > Magnoliopsida > Cucurbitales > Cucurbitaceae > Cucurbita > Cucurbita pepo. The sequence continues at coordinate 1,336,944 of NC_036640.1, read as the reverse complement.
AACTCGGAACAAGAAATCATTCTCATCCAAAACAACCTTCCACCTCTGGACATAAGCAACTTGGTATTGGTAATGGGTAACTGTAACAGCTCAAGCCCACCACTAGCAAATATTGTTCTCTTTGCGCTTCCTCTTTTGGAGTTCCCCTCAAGGTTTTAAAACACGTCCACTAGGGAGAGGCTTCCACATTTTATAAGGAATGCTTAGTTCCCCTCTCTAATCAATGTGGGATCTCATAATCTACCCCCCTTGGGGGCCCAACATCTTCGCTAGCACACTGCCCGGTGTCTGGCTCTTATACCATTTGTAACAACTCAAGCTCACCACTAGCAAATATTATCCTCTTTGAGCTTTTCCTTCCGGAGTTCTCCTCAAAGTTTTAAAACATGTCCACTAGGGAGAGGTTTCCACCCCCTTATAAGAAATGCTTAGTTCTCCTTCCCAACTGATGTGGGATCTCACAGTAACCTAATCTATTTCTTCAATATGGATGCACAAGACAGCCATAAACAACAGATTATGTCAATAAAAGAGCCTACTACATCTGCTAGTTAACGGCAAGGGAATATTACACTCCGAGATCGGAGGTGTCATAATAGAGTTATACAAGGACATTGTAGACACAACCCCTCAAAGAAAATACCATCAGAGAGGCCCTAGCCAAAGCATAGTTCAGTAGAGAAAGCCAAAAGGCCAATGGAACATGCTACAATTTTGCCACATTGCCATCACTAAAACATTGAACATGATCCCGCTTATATACAAGGCAGACGACAATTTACAGAATTTCGAGGTTTATGCCATGAGACTCGATTCTTCCACAGAAAAACAAGCCAAGAGATGAACTTCAAGTCTTCTAAAACAATGCATGAGGATGCTGTCTTACCAAGGCAAAATATGGTGCAAACAATGATCCAAAAGAAACAAGGGAAAGGGGAATTAAGGAGATGATAGAAACATCAAGATCAAATGCAAATGCAACTAAACTTGTGTCCAAGACGATTGCTCATAAGGGCATTGCTATTTATTGAACCTTCAGCCAGAGGGAATCATTAACCAAACACATCATATGCACACTATACGCTTAAAATGTAGAAGTAGAACAATACGGCAGCTCAAAATAAACACAAAACTAGCTTATCTCTTACAAGATTAAGTGGAGAAAAACTGAACATTCAGAAGCACAAATAAGAAATTAAAAGAAATGGACTTCCCATTACTGCATCAAGTTTCCCTTCCCACCATCAATCATCAGACTTCACCTACTTTCACGTAATCAACATAGTAACAAAAAAAATCAGTACTGAATGTTTTCTTCTTCTTTTTCAGTAAGAAGCAAAGAATGTCAACGCTAATCACAAAGCTGAAGTTGCAGTATTAGAACTAAAATATAACTAACAACGAAAAGAGAGTGAAAATCAAAAAACAAGCATATGCTATCAACCCACGGTGCTCATCCCCACCATCGGCAAGAGAAACCATGAGACTCGTACAGATCCTAGTTGCCCACAACACAAAAACTCCGGCGACTCCGGATCTCAATATACCGGCTTGCGGCAGGAACAAAGACACGGCCGAAAAAACCACAACAGGAAACATACAGTACCCAACTACGCTAGTACATGTGTGAAGGTTCAAATTACCATTTCGTCCAGCCAACATATTGAACACGACATACAGGAAGATGGAAGAAACCACGATCCATCCCAGTATCACGCCAAATTGGATCTTGCCGGCGAGCAACTGGAAGAGGCCGAAGAACATGTATAGGAGAATCGGTCCGGACAAATCCGAGTCCTTGTGCACATCGGGTTTGACCCGGAACGGATTCAAGATCGACTTGGTTTTCTTCCAGATTTGATCCGGGTGGATCCCGAGTTCATCGAGGAGGGGTTCTTCGTCTTCGAAATTAGCACCACCCGGGACAGACCCGCCACCGATAGGACCTCCATAGATACCGCCAGAGGACGTGGAAGCAGCGGCGGCGGATCCGATGTCGAAGGACATAAACGGAATGCTGGAGCCGGTCGACCGAGGAGGCTGAAATGGCGCCGTCGCCACACCCCGTTGGTGAAGATTGGGGTTGCCGCCAGAGGGGAAAACCACCGGTGGTACAGCGAACTCCTTCTTCACCGTCCCCATGGATTACAGAAGAACAAAACCCTGAAATATGAAATCTCAAATCGATTACGAGGAGAAGCAACTCAAAACCGAAGAACGAAGATTTAGGGATTCAACTCGAGATCGAATGCCCTACAAAGGTAAAGGAAATGGGGAAAGATTAGCAAGAATTCGAAACACAAGAAAATTAAAAGAAAAACATATTAAAGAATAAAAAAGTTTATATAGTACAAAACAAGGAAGGGCATATCTGACTTTTCGTATTCCGTTTCGACTAGTTGATGTGAAATTGGGGACGAGTGCAAGGCCAAACAGTTTTCGAAGTGTCTGAATGTGTATGTGAAACTACATTTTTCTCCCCATCCTTCTAGAAAATACGAATTCTTATTTCTTGCTCCAAAAGGTTTGTTCGTATGGCGGTAATTATTTTATTTTTTTACTAAATTAATATAAATATTTCTAACTTTTATATTTTTATCTAAAAATATACTCTTAAACGTGTTGCAAAATCCTTGGTTGTGCATATTGTCAGTCATGTTTGTCTAAAGCGTGTTATTTATGACCATATGTCGAATGTGTCAGTCATGCTTATCTAAGACGTGTTGTCTATGATCGCATTCCTATTCCAAACCACTTTTACATGCTCTTGTCTTACATATGTCTTTACTATTTAATGTTGTGTCAATACAGGGGTATATGATCATTCACCAAAATCATGTCCACACCTATCATGTCTAAAATGTCTTAAAATGTTCGAAAATATGACTAGTTGTCACTTTTTTCTACTCGGATTATATGCTATCAATGTTGTCGTTGTTGTCTAATTACTTCAAGCTTATAACATTTATTTCTTAAAAAAAAAAAACGCTCACGTGTTCTAAACACATCTCTCATATTCGTGACTCAAGGCTCGAGCATATGTTGACATTGTCTACAAAATTCAAATTTCTTCCGGTTGCACAATCGCTGTCCTGCTGCCCCCCTAGAAGGGAAAAAGGTGGTTTGACTGATTATGTTCCCATATTGGGGTTAATTGAATAAATTGAAAGACAATGAGAAGGGGACTCTCCGACTCGGAAACAATCCCGATTCAACTAGGCTTGCACGAGGTGGCGGGAGATCGGACGCAAGGTGAATTCGAACTAAGAGTTCAACGGAAAGCGGTTGAGATTCCTCTTCAGATCCAGTTGCGAAGAACAAATTTATCTAATGCTGCGCTTTAGGTTTGCTTGATGAATCGAACCATGGAGTAGGAAGGTTGTTCGGTCTCCAAAGAAGTGGAAGTGGCAGTCTGCATGGCCATGGCTCTGTTCTACGTCGCCGTTGTCCATGCTCCTGCTTTGATACTTCCGTCTATCACCTCCTCCTTCTCTTCAAGTTTACACGATTCGACGGTGTCTGTTCGCCATCATTTTCAGGGCCGTCTCAGTCGTCGTCTGCGCTCTAATCCATCCTGTAAGCCTCATTTACTTTTTTCCGGTCATTAATTTCTGAAAGGATGACTAGATTGTTTGTATTTGTAATGCGTCTGCTCAGGAATCATCTCAACGTGGAATCACTTCTCCTTCTTCGAGTTTAACTGTTATTATTCGTTTATTTCTATCCGGAACAATCTCAAGAGAGAATAAACTATAAGGCTGTTTCGTTGTCAGGAAACGTGCGAGTATGGTTCACCTAAGATCGAATGGTCAATCAATATCCTCGATAGACTGTTTAAGAATTATTTTATCATGTGAACTACAAGTAAACTAATCGGCATTTGTTAACATTATTATTTATGGTTTTAATTTGAAAAACGAAGTAGCTATTGATTTAGAAAACGACTTTTTCATCTATAACATGTAGTCAGGGGCTGTCAAGGTTGACTGATTAACGATCTGTTGGATCCATTGTATCTAATAGACCTGGGAACAAGAACTCCACATATACACACACATAATAACCTTTCTCAGTATTTAAGTGAACCAATTACTATAGAACATAAGATTAATCAATCAATCTATTTGGCAAATTAGAGATTTGAAATTGTAACTTTCTAATTACCATGCAAAGGAAGATATTATATAGACGCAACTTCTTGTTTGTAGTTCTATGAGTTTCAATTGTTCACAGGAATTTGTCACTCAGTGAAGCTTTATTAGTCTGATTATAAGTGCTTAGTCCGTAATTTACTTATTTGGTTGTGCTAGGTCTCCATCACAATGCTGACTTTCCCCATCTCATTTTGTTTCATGCTAGATAAGGAAAATGGAGTTTTCACTGTTATTAGCAGCTTGCGGTATCCGAGCAGATCATATTGTAAGTTCCAATATTTTCTCCTCCATTAAATTATACGCAATGGCATTAGCTAAGGTTTTCTTTGACATCTTATTCAATTTTATAATCTTGTAGTCTGCATATTGGAAAGGTGAAATGAATCCTAAACCTGCATCCTGAATTGCAATTTTATCTATGGAGCAGTGGCAAGCCGTGTTCTTTCCTCTTTCATTGACTTCTTTAATGTAGGTTGGATCAATTGTTTTAAAGTCTTTGTTATTGGTGGATTCATGGAGAGAGCATATGAATCACAGAGAAGGCACCCTTTCGGACTGTGCTGAATTTTTTTGGACAAGAGTTCTTGATCGGGGACTATTAACAGTCTCAAATCTTTTAGCTTGGAGAAATTGTGTTGTGGTGAGTACTCCTACAGTTTTTTCCATGCCATTTGGGTACTCGTTGTTTCCTGTCTATTTAAGAGCAAAGAGATCACTTATAGTTAGCTTTATTGTAGGCTTCTTGTGATAACTAACAGCATGGTAGTATATATTCTCGAAATATTTCTCAGCTGCCTTCCTTTCATATCCTGATTAATGCCCTAGGCTTTACTAATTTGACAATTTTCTATGAGTAAGCTCCATGAGTTGGGTGGGAAAGAAAAATGTACGGCTTGGCTTTGCTCTAAATCTCACTTGCATACTTATTATATTCGAACTAGATAAGTAATGATAGTAACTTGATTTATGTGGTTAACTGAATCCTTGTACTCAATCACTGAAGATTCACAATTCGGTTGGGAAGGCTTTCACTGACGTCCAATGTTCTGGATTCCACTCGGGAGTAAAAGATGCTGTTATTTTGAGTTTTTGAGTTGACCTATCTATAAAATTCAAATAGATGTCTTGTTTTCCTTGACACTAAGTAGCAAAGGTCAATAGATGTTAATAAATAATACTTTAAGCTGTGTCTAAGGAACCTTTTTTACTTGGATTTCTTGGTTGACATTTGCATCACACATTCTTGGACAGGCTCCACTAACTGCGGAGTTGGTGTTTTGAGCATTCACGATACCAGTTCTTCTATCTGGGGGGATTTAAGCCAACTACTGTGATATTTCTCTGCTCCATTCTTTTCAGTCTGGGTAAGTTTGACGCTTCATTGTTTTGGCAGATGAAACTGCTACATGTATGAGTTTGTGCATGTAGCCTCATTTATTCATTTTGGGGCATGACTTTATGCTTCCCTGTACTATTTATTGTTTATCTGGAATTCTTCATGTTTTCCCCTATTTATATGAAATGGGGAAAACATTGCAAGGGTTTAAGCTTAAGTTTTTCCCTTATTAAATGACCACTAGACTTGTATGTTATAAGCGAATTGATTTTAGCTGATGTTCTCACCAAATCTATTTATAGATGCTAATGGGAAGGGTGATGTTTAACTGACTCCTAATGTAAGCAATTATTTGTATTAATGTTAAGAGTACTGGGTAGGACAATATCTTTTGGTGCTTTCCTTTAGAACTTTCGTTCCAAGAGTTCTGTAATGTATATCCTTCTTTGAGCATTTCCAATTGGAATGTTTTCTTGCGGTTAAATGGAAGTAGCTTCTGTCTAGTCCATAACCTTCAATGATATGTGTGTATGTGTGTATATTCCCCTTCCCGGGAAGGAAAAAATGACATCTAAGATAGTTTTTTGGACTTGGTTCACAAAGCTAGGCACTAATGTTTATGCATTTATAACCATTGCAACTGAGGGTGGATTTGTTGGAAATTGGATGTGTTTAGTATACCTTCTAGTTTAAGCATTTAAAAAAAAAATATATTTTCAACAGAAATGTTTTATGCCTTACATTTTTTTAAATGGCTTAAAAGTGATTACATTGACAATTAATATGTTTTGTTTTCATGCTACATATTTTGAAGATTTTTAGTTGATGATTGTAAAATCATTTATGGATAATCCATCTCTCTGTTTCTTTGAAAAGAGTTTTTAAAATTAATCCAACTTTCTGAAGTGTTTTTGTTTATTTATTAAGATAAGATTTAAAAAACGAACATTTTGGGTCATGGAAAGGCAAACTAGACACTTCAATTATTAATTTTTTTCAAAGTTGTTTATAGAAAATTTTGATTATACTATACCAAACACACTAGAAGTCTGTTATAAAGAAATGTCACTAATGCCGGGATATTCCTTGCAGGCAATCTTCTTGCCCCGTTAGTTGCTCATGTTTTTTGCAACCTTATGGGATTACCTGCTTTTTTTTCTCAAAGAAGAGGTACGTTTTATATTTTTGTGATCTGAGTTCATCAATAACCCATGAATCATGATAATAAAAGAATCAAACTTATTCCTCTTCGTCTCTTCGTACAGGAGAAATATGTTCCAAATTTCTCATACTTATTACAATTCCATATGGCTACACTAATCTGTTCGCGACCTTGCTTTCTAAGAAGGTTCTCTCTGTGTTCATTGTCTAAATGCAAATAAGTGGTTGATATGGCGGTTAATGTCCGCCAAAAAGAATGTTGAAAGTTAAAACAATGATAGATCACTCTGTCTAGTACACAGGTCATTCTCATTTAGGATTGGATTTGAGTCCATAGAGGAAGTTGAATTGTTATAGGTTCATTAATAAGAATTCTTAAAATTTTCTCCAAATTAAATTCCACATGCAGCAATGCACCTTGTGGAATCTAATAAGCTGAACTTAACCCTTTGGGCTAAATTTCTGTTTATGAATTTAACTTCGAGTTGAAGATCTCTTTATCTAAACATCCAGAGGTGGTGAGCCTGGCATTTCTAGTTGGAAGGGGGGGGGGGGGGTTCCNCTGTTTTTCCCATGACAAGTCCACATTTGTTTAATGAGAGAACAAACAGTAGGTGTTGGCATGGATATTGCTCTTGGAACTAGACTGAAATCTTCCGAGAAAATAATCTCACTGTAGATTAGACAGAGAGTTGGGACGAAGAGAGAAAGAGAGAGAAAGAGAAAGAAGTAGAAGAAGATGTGTTACTGTATCTACATTCTGCTGTATTGACCAGTGTGCCAAGGCTGTTTATTGGGTATAAAACCTAAGAATATATCTTCTCTTGCTTGTGAGTTGTAATGGAACAAGAATTAGAAAATACAAGGAATTCAATGATTAAAAGACATTATTGATTGTTGTTTGAATGAAGGTGTTAGGCATCGAAGGATGTTGTTTTGGACCAAAGCAAGAAAAAAGGTTTGCGTACTGAACCAGTTTCCATTCAGCTTCTGAAACCCTTCCACTCTTGTAGATATTGTAATGATGGCCCCAAATCCGTAGGGTACCCTGCAAATTGAGGATCTACCCCCATTAAGTTATCTACATCTTATTTAAGTCGAACATCCTCCTTAAAGTTGCAAGAATTTCCATTGAAATTTCATGGAAATAGTGAAGGAGAAAGCAAATAAATGTCATACCGTATTATGATCTCATATCATGTTAGTAGTGGGAATATGTTCGGAGTATAAGATTTTCAAGTTCTTTCTCATAGTTTATTTCTTCAAATGATCTTCTAGAACTACCTAAGTGGTTTTTTTCATTTTCAAAATCGTTGGACTATAAATAGTGGTCGGATAAACTCGATCTTATGAAACTTGTACATACAGGTCTTTACAAGTTAGACTTTACTAGATTCTTACAGCATGTTCTTTTATTCAATCCAAACATTATTAGATAAAGTTAGACATTTTAGTATTGAACTTATTGAAATGAAATGGTGAGTCAAATACTGAATGGGGTTAAGTTAGAAATCTTGAGCATGGTCAGAAAATCAAAGAAACAAGCCAAGAGAAGAAGGAAAATCTGAGGAAAATGATGACTATCTATGATGGTTTAAATGGACCAATTTGCTTGTTTTCCATGAAGAAGGAAGAGAAATTCAAATGGGTCATCATTTCTTTGCCTTTCTTCTCAAATTTGATCTCAATGAGTTCTTGAAGCCTCAGAGGCAGGGCCTAGAACAAACAGCCTCAAGCTAGGCCTGTAATGGAGTTTTGGATTGGACATTGTTCTTTATGATATCTTTATCTATTATATATTTCTTCTTTTTCTTCATTTTTTAAAAAAACTAATAATAATGGTCAACCTGGCAACACAGAGCTACGTCATGTCCATGGGTTTCATATTTTATTGCCTTTTTTTATAGATTTTTTTCCAAAATTTAATGAACTCTTTCATTGACTTTTTCATTTGATTTTTTTACTCTCTTTTTTGTGTGTGTCTGTGATGACGTTTACCTACTGATTAGATCCTCCCATCACTTTCTTCTCAGATGGAATCCGAATGAAAAGCCCCCTTTCTTTTCTTTCATTTATTTTGCATTCTTTTAAAATTTATTGGGGGAAGTCATTAAATTGTGTACTAATTTTCAATCTTCATTTTATAACTTTTGGTTTAATGTTAATGCAAAATGAAATATGAAAAAACAATATATTTTTAGTTCTTGAAATCTTTCTTTGTGTCAAGTTTTACTTTTACAAACGTATTAAAACTATTTCTCGAAGTAAAAGTGCTGCGTTTGAAAATTTCAGGAGCACGAGGATGAAGCTTTAATGAGGATGGAGCTTTAATGAGGATGAAGCTTTAACCGATCTCAAGAAACTCGATCAGAGGTAATTGGTTGAGATTTATCAATAAAGTGAAATTATATCAATATAATTGAGTTAGGTAAATAATTGAAGCTATTTTTTCTACCTCAAATAAGAATAAAGAAATATAAATCTTAATTTCAAACAAGTCTCTCTCTTTACCCAGCTCAACCCCTTCCATGCAAGATAACCACATGTCTCAAACCAATAAAAAGAAGAAAAAGAAAAAACCATGACAATGTAACGTAAAATCAGAACTTAGGAAGGAAGATATGAACATGCATATAATTAATAGGCTTTTAAAAACATTCCCACATGGTTGTCTTCACTAGACAATTCATTATTCTTTCAAATCTTCTAAATGATCTCCTACCCTTTATTACCCAATTAAATAAAATTTTAAAAACAAAACAAAAGATAGAGAAATACCTGCCCTGTTCATCTTTTTGGGAATCTTGGCTTTGAAACTTACCAAAAACTACAAACAAAAATGATAATGAAGCCACTTGAAATTGGGTGCCTTACTGATTTTCTTTATTGCAAAGACATGATTTTTAATACTTGTCTCAAGTGTTAAAATTAAATGGATATGAACAAACCCATTTAAGATTGTTTAATTCAATCAAAATTAGATATGAGAGAGAGAAAGAAAGAGCTTATAGTCTGAAAATGGTTTTCCATTAGATAGCCTGATACATCATTTTGAAGTACAGAAAATCCATATCCTAACCCCCAAAAAAGAAGATATGAAAAAAGAAATTAAAAAAAAAAAAAAACTGATAGAGAGAGAAAGAAGATGCTAAAGCTACAGACTGTCCTACATAACTGAAAACCCAAACTACATGCTACTGTTGGCTATGGCAATTCACAAAAAATGAAACCATTAAAAAAAAAAGAAAAAAAAAAAAGAGTAACTTTAGTGCGGTCATGATATCATCATCATCTTCTTCATCTTCTTCCATTGATATGATCAGTTGGAAGAATTTGAAGGATTTGCAGAGGAGAGATTAAGATCAGGGATTGATTTAGAGGAATTGGCCTTTGAACTTCCTTTAGATAATTTCTGCTTCAGTTCCGAAAGCAGTGCTTGATTTTCTTGGTTCAAAAGTTGAGCTTTCTTCCTCAGTCTCTCATTTTCCTTCATTATGTAACAGTTCTGCAAGTACAGCTCTGAGTTTAGCCTCTCCATATCCTCAGATAATTTCACGACTCGATCAATTTGATTGATTATAGATATAATATATCTATATATCAATCAATTCTTCTTCCAAATTCCAAAAAACACTTCCCTTCCTGAACAAAAAACAAGAGAACCCAATCAGAAAAAAATTCCAAAACCAAAAAGAAAAACAGAGAAGATTAGGAATTAGAAGCAAACAAGTTGGATACGAGTTGAAGGCTGAGATGGGTTTTGAATTTGATATTCAAAAAAGGATGAGTTTGATTTATAGAGACTGATAAATCCAGCAGTGATTGAGAAGAAGAAGCTCTGGCCTTAGCCATATGTAATAATGAGAGTTGGAAGAGAAAGAGACAGAGAGCAGCAAAACCACACTCATTGTGAGAGAAAGAGACAGAAATGGGTTGTTCTTTGGGTTGCCCAAATATGAAAGAAAAGGATAATTAAAGTAAGATTAAGCCACTTATAAGCAGCTAAACTAAAACACCATAAAAGGCTTCAAATTTTAAAAGCTTTTCAACCATCCCCTGAACTGCAAGGAACAACACAGAAACAGAGGAAATCGGGACATTAATGCCTTCAAAACACAAGAGAAGAAGAAGAAGAAATTAGAATTAAGAAGAACAAGAACAAAAAGAAGAAGAAAACAAAGGAAGTACCCCACAGCACAAGGGTATGTCGACCTTTCTTGGTGAAAGGGGAAGCAAGAAGAGAAGCAGAAGAAGAAACCAAACATTAATATAAAAAAAAGAAAATGTATGTAGAGAGAGAAGAGAGAGAAAGTGGGTCTGCTGTGTTTTTTCTTTATCTTTTCAAAAAAGATCACCTTTTGAAGTTGGGCAGAGAGAAGTAAACAAAAACAATCTGGATTTCGTAACAGAAGCAGAGGCAGAAGACGAAGGAGAAGAAGAAAGAAAGGCACAAAGGGAACAAGTGAGGGACAAATGAAACAAAGAGGCCGTTAATTTATAGAGTCATAGCTCAAGAGAGAGAGAAAAACCCAAAACAAAAAAATAAAAAATAAAAATAAATAAAAGACATTGAGACATTAGACATGAGACATGCCCCTCCTCTTTCTGACACAACAATCATGCAAGTGTAAGCATGGAAGGCGGCCGGTTATAGCAAGAACCTCAAAATATATCATTTCTTTTTATTTTTTATTTTTTCATAAATAAATATTTTAAAAATAAAAAGAAAATATATTTAGGTTTGGTTTGTATAAGAACGATGAAGATGATTGGGAAATGGCATGATGGGTGGAGAGGGGTAAATAGGGGAATTAAAGAAGGGTATTTCGGTCATAAAATCCAACATTTATGGGGTTAAGAGAGGGACAATTATGGGACTTATGGCTAGGGCTTGTAAAATGATGGTGGGCTAAGGCCGTCCCAAGATTCGCAATGATGGGTTGGATTGGCTTCTAAACCATCATCACACCCCAACTATCTCAAAAACCCTTTTTTTTCTTTCTCTTTTTGCCCCTCTTTTATAATCAATTATATATAATAATTAAATTAAAAGAAAAAAACTAAATTTTGTAGTTCCATTTCTAGCCCTCCTTTCATTTCCCTTTCACATTTCTAATCTCTTTGTGTTGGTTACTATTGGTAATAATCATTCTTTCTTTCTCTTTTTTACCCTTTTTTTATTACCACTTCCTTTTCCACATACAACTTTTCTTTACCTCAATAATGTGAAGATAATAACTAAGTGGGGCTTCCAAAGGTCAACCTATGTATAGAGATNTCTTTGAGCTCAACCACCAAAAATTTATACGATTTAGGGTTTGGATCCCAATTCGTGTTAGAAATTGGACCCTTTTGTTACCCAATCTCAAATAGAAAAAAAGATTGTTTTTTTTTAGCCTTTTTACTTGGTGGGTGTTAGTAAAATTTAATGGAGTTTTCAAGAATAGTAAAAAAAATATATGATTTTTAACTTTAGTTGGGTAATTGAAAGAGACTAGAATCTATAAAGTTGAGTTAAACACGTGATCTTTATTTTTCAGATGGGTGGAAAAATTGTCATTTTTTCTCTTGTAAGTATGGTTGTTCAAGGTAGTTCACCGGATATCGACTAATTAATTTCTTGAGAGGATTATCTTATTGTTTACGTACATATAACTATGTGGCTCTATAATACTCTTGAGGGACCATTTTTTAACTCCTAGAATTTGAACCCATTGATGATGGTATTTTGTTTTACATTATTATAAACCATTATTACAAGGAAAGCAAGGATAATGAATGAAAGCAATGGACAAAAAAATGAAGGAAGAAGAAGAAGAAGAAAAAATTGGTTTGAAATACAATTGGAAGAAGGAAAGAGAAGGGTAGGGGCCAGCCAGCCTCAAGCCCTCTCATGGGTTATGAGTAGCTTAGTGTGAAACATCATGGGGTTTCACAGATGCTCTTTTGGAATGGCTCCATATGATTCAAGGGCATTTTCGTCTTTTCTTCCCCCTCGTGGAGCTCGTTCTTCCCTCTATGTGTTGGCATCAACGCAATCATGGAGCTCAAAACAATTGGGTTAGTGTTGCTCAAATTACCTTATTGCCCCTTTAAAGCTTTTCCTCTTTCAAATTTTACCCTATTTGGCTTTTGAAGACTTCAATTTTATCCTCTTTAACTCATTTTAATGATGGATGGTTATTGAGTGGTATGGTGGAAAGTACCCTTTTTTTCTTTTATTCAACTAAAGGATAGTTTGCATGGTTCGGTGATCAATCTAGTTTCGTTGGATATTCTTTTCTACAGCTTTTGAAATTGGTCCGACTATTCACTCATTTTTTCTACGAAAAATCACTTTTTAGAGATAAAATATCGATACTTCATAAGAATCTGGATGAGTCAAGATAAGTGAAGTTTTACCATTTTAGGAATTAATTGTTGCTATCGAGTTTTAAGTAGGCGACTATTACAGTTTCTTTATTTATTCAATTGTCAACGACACATGCTAATCCATGATATTTGTTACCTCGAAGTCTTATTTTATCCGACAAGGAAAGGTCACACAAGATTTTTTTTTTTTTTTTGGGTGACACAAAAAGAGTTTCTTACTGATTGATGTGGGTAATATAAGTCAAAAGTGATACTCTTTTAGTCAAATATTTGTTCACCATTTTAATTGAAAAAAGAAAAAATGAAGATCTCTATAATAATTAATTTAAATTTCAGAAACATAAATAGAGAAAATGGCAAAATCAGAAATTAGTGGGGAAAACGTGGCCTATGTTTCTTAATAAACTCAAAAAAGAAATTTGCATTTATTTAAAGACTTGGCTTAGAAGATGACAAGTTTGAAATCATAATCCTATATTTTGTCAGTTATTTTTATATTTTATAATCATTGGATTTTCTGTTTAGAGAGAGAGAACCACACACACATGCATTAAATATTAATATAATAATTTATATATATATTTGTAATTGCACTTTTTCTAACGTTTTTTAAATTTAGTTCTTTACTTTATGAAATTACTAAATAAATGATTTTCTTTGAAATAAAACACACATTAGCCACATGCTTATTTTCTTCCGAGGATGTTTTTGAGATTTCCCCTTATTTTTTTAATTAAAAAATTAAATGGCAATATGTAATTTTCAATTGAAATATATAATATTTAGTCAATATTTTAGTTTGAAAAAATCAATTAAGCCTTTCATATCAATGGTGAAGACTTCCCATTTATAGATAAATGACAAGATGGGGGAAGTAAAACAGTAATTTTTCCCCTTGGAAATTGGTAAAAAAAAAAAAAAAAAAAAAAAAAAAAAAAAAAA
>NC_036640.1:1300302-1322855 GCF_002806865.2 Cucurbita pepo subsp. pepo | reverse complement strand
AAAAAAAAAAAGTAATTGTAATTTTTGATAGGTAAAAGTTGGAGGGTCCTTAAAACCCATGTCTTAAAAATCCAATTCATCAAAAGCTATGATAGGGGCTGCAAAGAAGAGGAGGGAGGGTCTGCAAAAGAAGTAAATTTGGAGGCTAATAGCCTCAATGAATCTAAAGGGTTATAAATTGGGTCTGCAACAAACCAATCATGACATGCCCTAAAAATAAAGGGTCTCTTCCCCCTTCACCAATTTGCAATCCTTACCCTCCCCTTCCTCTAGAGCCATCCCCGTCTTAAATACCGTCTCATTCCCAACTTCCCGATCCTTAAATTTCGACAAGATTCAAATCATTGATCTCTTAGTAGAAGGTATATGTCTTAACTAATTACGCTATGTTCAGGTTTGCCTTTAGTCTAAAGAACCCATTAGACAAATTCTACCACACACTTGAGTTAGAAGTCATTAAAAAGGGGTAAATTCAATTAATTTTGACATCTTATCGATAAAGTGGTAATATAAAATACAACACTCAACATATAGACAGTGTTTGAAATGAGAAAAAGTAACGTTATTGTATATGTTTGAGTTTACGAGACCTCTTACTTCCCATAACGTGTTAGACGATTGATTACTATTAAACACATAGTCTCATGTCAATGCACAAAGAATTATTGAATCCAATATCGAAACAACAATCATGATCAAAATTTGATCTGGGTTATGCTTACATATTAGTATTGTAAACAATCGAATCACAATTTAATCGATTAAACCACGAAAAAGATGAATCGAGCAGGGTCATAAATGGGGAAGATGAGGAGGAGGAGGAGGGGGGAAGAAAGGGCATTGATGAACACTTACACTACCCATCATCATCATCATGTGCAATTGTTACATTTGGGCCTATAATTACAATTATGGAACCAGAGTCCCCAACTGGCTAGTTTTAGCCCTAATTGGTCCCTTTATATCTCTATCTCTCTGTCTCTCTCTTGCTCATTCAATCCAAACAACTCATATAGAGAGGAATGATTATGTGACCAAAGAGAGAAGAGTGAGTTACAAAGTTGACCAATTGATTTGGATTGGACAGCATTGATGTAAAGACATGTGAAAATCTTTCTATTCTTTTTTAATCCTTACTTTCTTATTTTTCTTTTTACCCCAAATCCTAATCTTTTTTTAATGTCCATAAACTTTCACTCTAAAAACTCTAACAAACCACAAATTTATTTGTCTACCCAAAAGGAGCAAACAAGAGCTCGCTTTTTCGGTCAATCTAAGCTTGAAAAAGCTCCTAAATTTTTTACTTTTATGTTTAGTAGGTTACTAGGTTACCAGGTTACCGACCAATTCAGTCTTCTACTTATATCTAATAGATTAGTTATTTTAATAAAAAATTTAATCATAAATTTATTAGATACAAATTCGCAAATTAATTAAATACTTTCTAATGTTTATTAGCTTTTTTTTTAAGATATAAATTTGAAATCTTATAGACTAAATTTATAATTTAGGGTTAAATTTAACTCAATCAATTAATAAAATTTAAAAGGAAAAATATGAAAATCCAAAGATTAGTATAATTAAGCTTTAACCAATTGGATTTGGGTGGAATAGGAGGGCCTCCCTACAATTATTTGGGGTTAAAAATGAAAGGAGATGGAATTACTGAAATGGGGCGGAAGGGGGAAGGGGATGAAAGGGGGAAGGAAGGGTAAATAAGGGAATGGGAAGATAGAGAGGGGGGGTTTAATGGGCCACCAAGCTTTTTCTGAGGTCATTTATAATGATTTCACATAATAACAAAGCCCTGCATGGCTAATGATGTTTTCTTTTTACATTATTACAGCTTAGTAAGTGCATTGAACCCTACACGTGAGCTACCCCCCCTTTTTTTTCTTTTCTTTTCTTTTCTTTTCTAAAACTTATTATTGGGGGACCACACGTGTGAATAGTTCTGTTGTAAAACCACCTTTTACTTTCACACGTACCACTTTTCTTTTCTTTTCTTTTCTTTTCTTATTATTTATTTTCCTCCAATACCCAATAAACTAATTAATTTCAATTTCAAAACAAAAGATTTCTTGAAGAAATAGTTGGGTATATTTAATGGTTTGTTTTGGAATACTTTAAAAAAAAATTAAGTAATACATTTAATTACGAAAAAGAAATGTTAAATAAATATTTTTGTCATTTTTTTTAAATGAGTTTGTTTAAAAATATCTTTATATACGTTCATTGTTGGTATATAAACACAAAAATAGTTATTAACTCGAATCTAAAACACTCTTAATCTTAAAAAAATTGCACTAATACACTTGACGTTCAAAAGAAAAAATTGCCCACATCTAAAGATGTATAGGATCTAACAATAAGAAAGAGAATAATAGAATCATCAAGCATATCTTAGGACTTAAATATTTTAACAAAATTGTATGTTAGTAGTTGAGCGTGTGTTATATGTTATTTGTTTGAGTTTAATATAGTTTAAAAACTGTACTAATTAGCATATGACATGGGTAAAGAAAAGATGTGAAAAGAAAACATATGAAAATAATTAAATTTTCTTTTTGGCTTTATTTGTGCAGTATCAGAAAAGGAAAAAAAAAAAAAAAAAAAGGGAACAAAATTTCCAAATGATTTAAACTCAACCTAAGCGAATCTAAAGTCTTCTCAAGACTAGTGGGATTTCCTTTCTAAGTGGTTTGACAACTTTTATGATGTTCAATCCACTAAGTTTAGTTTGTCATTAGATTCTGCTCTTTAAAAGAATCAAAGCAGCTAATTCCCATTTCCATCCAAATCTAATCTGTTATTATGATCCATCATCAACCTAAAAAAGAAAAGAAATTTCACGACAGCAAAACACCACTTCTTAGGGTAATTCTCTCTCGGATTGGGCTTGGGGTAACTCAAAATCAAGAAGTCAAATCTATCATAGATACCATTTGATATCCCACAATTTGATTGTCTCTATGGTTTGAACTAATCCCTTCTAAGCCTATGGGACCCAAGGGCCACTATGCTAATCCAGGGTGTTCATAAATCCATAGATCCATGAAATATAAATCTGACCTTACATTTCATACAATGTATCTATCATAGGGAGGATAGCATTCAAAGTTTCGGCTTCCTAAAACATCAGATCAAACATCTCTTTTATAGTTCATCTCTAATAGCTGCAAGAGCAAGGAAGTTTCCAAATGCCATCTAGATGAGATCAAGGTGGGGCATAATGAAGAGATGGAAGTCAAAATCAAACCCTTTTTCCTTTTGCTTTATAGCTTTTCTTTATCAATAGTTGAACCCGTTGATGGCTTCACTTTTCTGGTGTTTCAATCACCCTGTTTAGATTTTGCAAATATCAAACAGGCACTGTTGAATATTTATACTGATTGCTAAAGAATAAAATCCAACATCTTTTACCCAAGAGATCTATTTAGGAGAGAGTTCCTCATAACGTTCCAACTAATCAGCAACTAAGATGATACTTCTGCTTGATTCTCTCACACCCTCATTGTCTTTTTGGAGGGGAATTTTTTTCTTAGATCAAAGATGGGGAGGTGGGTCGAGAATGACTTGTTATACAGACTGAATCTTCCCCATTTTCTAAGGCCTAATTAATTATCCTATATCTTTTGACTAGGACAAATTATTCAATGAGTCCGCTTATTGTAACAGTTAGATGTGGATATCTACATGCTCCTAATAATTATTGGATACATTCGAAGTACTTCTCTCTCATCCATCCAACCTTGAAAAACAGTCATCTTGGAGTGACTTCACTGAATAATTTCTCATCTACTACTAGGGGATCTACTACTACTAGGGGCTAGATGCTAGATGACACCAAAATATTATCATCTTGAGTAACTCAACCCTCTTCATCTCTTAATTTCCCTGGCTATGACACTATAATATAATATCTACTAATTTGTTGCACCCATTCCTAACTAGTAAACTTCTAGCCAGCATCAAAAGCCTCCTCATAAGGTGATACTATAATATCGAGAGCTTTACAAAAGATGTATGATTAAGGAAAAGCAAAAGGCATTTACTTCATCCAGTGACTAATAAGGCCAATAAATCTCTTTATCCAGTACAAATGAGGGGCCACCATTCTTTGTTCACATTCATTTTATAAGTGGTCACAATTAATCAAAGAATTTAATAGGAGAGTAGTTAACATCAGAGACACAGTTTCAGAAACAAGAAAATGACATCAGTTTACTAAAGAAACATCCTTATGAATACAATAGAATATTGCTTATATTTTAGGAGGCATAAAAAAGTGGCAAAGAGGATATCAATGATTGGCCATGGAAATATAATTGCAAGCTATTGATCAGTGGCATATTGACAGGCAAAGTGAAAATAATTGTGTTTGTTAACAAGATTCCACCTGGCAAAAATGGGAATCTCATTTGGCTTGTGAATGGGGGCCGCAATGTTGGTCGATGAGATGATCTGTGATTACAGCTTTCTCGACTTCATATGTCAGGAATTTCAACTGTGAATTCTTCTTTTACAGCCATAATCATTGTCCTATGTAGCCAAAGGCAAGCCATATTTGAATGTACCTATAACACAAGTGACGAGGGGAATAATTAAACCCACCAAAGAACATGTACATAGGGGTGGGGTGGGGAATGGGGGATATGTAGGAGTGCATAATGTCAAAGCTAAATTTGTCAAGTTCTGTTCTCACAATACAATACAAAAGAAGGTACTATACAAGTCCAAAAGACCAATTTTGATATTTTGGCTATATGCAACTTTTTCAACAACAAAAGGAAATGTATTCCTCACATCATTAAACATGTTAAAGAACAGAAAATGAATTATTGCTGCTGCCTCGTATTGATTATGATTGAAAAAATGAAGTCATGAACATAATTTTCTAACCATGGGAAAAACAACTTTAAATAAGGGATAATCGGTGGCATTCCTATCTTTAAAGGCTAAACAAGAAACGGATAATCAAGACAAGAGCCAAACAATACCATAACTTGTAAGAATACAATCACAAGTAGTTCCCCTTGGCCCTTACGGTATTTAGGAAAATCATCTCATACCAAAAGACTAAAGTGTTCTGTTATATTTGAATAAAATTGACTCTTGAAAATTGAAAAATCCAAGTTTCAACGATGTAGCAAATTACACAGATAATCTATTTTTAGTTGTATACAGTGTAGGACAATGGGGCCTAATATCTTCTTTTCATGTTATCTTGAACCATGTTAATAGTAACAAATAAAGAAGTTGACACGCACCCAACTAAAAGAACTTCAAGAAAAGAAAGGTCAATATCCAAACTCTTTCTTTAAAGCATGCAATCCCATGTTGTACAGCATCTTCAAATAGTACATTATCCAGAGGAAGTATAAAGAGAGAGGAGAAAAAATAGTCCCTACATTCAAATCTAATTCCAAATGTGAGATTTCACAAGCTCAGTTTTTCAAGTGCTTCTCTATTGTTTTACCCTCATACAATTTGATACATTTAATTTTTCCATTGTCTTATTACAGGATAGTACAAGCTTCCTTCCCTAATTCTTAAGCACTCACGGATAAAACTGAAATTGCTGAAAGAAATCAAAACGTTAGCACTACAACAATTTGAGAACATTCTCAAAATTACTATCTTCCAATCAAGTACAAACTCGACTATCTCTATTATCAAATGCATTCAGATAAATTGGGCCCATAAAAACAATCCTAAGGAGAAATGCAAGAATAAGCCCAAAATATTGGGCATTTGGACACACAATGAACCAAAGGGATCCCTGTAGCCAGAGAATTCTCAACAATAACAATAGAGCACAGTACTTTGCCTCTTCTTGTCCAAGAACATTGAAACTGCCTCTAAACGAACCATGAAGGTCCCTAATCAACAATCTCAGATAGGAAACATGAAGATTTGATGCTATAAGATCCAACCTTCTTCTACCATTCATTTTACAAAAATTCGATTACTCCTGAACTCAAATCCGGAGAATCACATTCACATGAACAAACTAATGAAATGAGATTCAATATGCAACGCAACCGTACACAAATGCGATCAATAAAAACGAAGTTTAAGGAGACCGAGAGCATGGAAAAACACTTACAGTTTACTCGTCGCACCTTTCCAAGAATTTACGATAAAGAAAGTGACGAAGCTGAACGGGAGAAAGCCCTAGAACTCGACCTTCATTGCACTGAAGGAGCCGAAACCAAACGACGTTGAAATCGAAAGTCGTCGGAATTCGAATTCTAGCACCAGTCTCCGCTGCCGCCCATTCCCTTTCTCCCTACCCGCCATATTCGGCGCCAATCAAAGCGGTGCGTTTCGAATCATTTATTTATTAATTTGAAGTTCAATAATATTGTGTTTTTTTTTTTTTTTTTAAGCCGAAATATTTTGTTTGTTTAGCCTCATTAATGGGCCTGAAGCCTAAAGGCGGCCCAATCCTGGTCCATGTTTGATCCAAAATCGGCCCAAAGATATGGATCACCACTTTAAATTTTGGGTCATATTTAGATCGATCAATCGGGTCGGTCCAATAAACTCACCACCGGGTCAACCCAAATAGGCATAGTTTTGCATTATATTATATTTTATAAATTTATTTTTGTAATTTAATTGTGATAGTTCTTAGTTATATAAAACATTTAAATGGTAAAAAAAGGGGGAGAAAAAAAGAAAAAAGAAGACGAAGGAATCTTTAGAACGACGACCGACACAACGAAAGGCTTAAACGCCACAACTTTGAGGCTTAATATTTAAACATGGCGTATGGGCAAAAGGTTGATGAATATGAAGTGGTTGACGTAGGAAGGTGAAGGGCGGGTGAGTGTATCATGAGTGGATTGCTGTCCTATATAAGCCATTAAGAGTACAGTCTCGAACACTTAGCATTTCCAAAACTCCGTCAAACGTTTGGGCAAAAAGAGAGAGAAAAAAAACACTTGAAAGAGATTCCAATTCCAACTCTAAGCTCCTTTAATGGACTCCAAAACTCTTCTCTGTTTCTCTATCCTCTGTTTCTCGCTCCTCCCAGGTTCGTTCCCCTCTTCCCACTTTCTCTCTCTAATCATTTTTTTTGGGTTTTTTTTTTTTTTTTAATTTAATTTTGGCTGCAGAATTATCTGGGGTGGTAAGGGTTTATGCTGGTGGAGGTAGCCACCGTCATCGCCACCGCGAACGGCGGAGTAGCCAGAGTCTTGGAGGAGGGGAGCTATGGAATTCGAATCCTAGAAAGCTGTTTGTGTTTGGGGATTCTTACGTGGACACCGGGAACAACCGGAAACCGGCGGCCAAATCTTGGCAGTATCCGTATGGAGTTACTTTTCCCGGCAAACCCACCGGGCGTTTCTCCGATGGCCGTGTTTTGACTGATTACCTAGGTAACACTGAAATATTTACCGTCTGATTTCTCTCTTTATTTTATTTATTTATTATTGTTATTCTTTTTACTCTGAATTATTGTTTCAACGCGTCACCTTTGCTTATAGTTTTTAGTTTTAAACAGATTTTTTTTTTTTTTTTTTTTTTTTAATTTCGTAATATATCATCAAAATATTATGGTGTTTAATCTTTTTTCACATGCATATTTTAAAATTCTCACTCTATTGATACTTATTTTTAAAAAAATTATTAACTAATGTTTTTTTAAATTAAATAATTAATAAATATTGGGTTATTTTTAAGTTCAAATTTTCAATTTTTTTTTTTTTAAATCGTATAAAATTAAGATATATTGGGTTAGTTTTCAAATATTATTGGAATCTTATAAATATATAGTCAATTTTTAAAGTTTGCCTATAAACCCATTCCAAATAAATACATTTATTATTTTAAAGAGGATAAATGAGAAAGAAAATAATAATACAATTTTAATTTAATTAAAAAGATAGAAAGCAAGTATGCAGAGGCCATTACCAAATGGATCTAAAAACCATAGTAAAGTAGTGAATAAGCATATTTGCATTTTAAAACAAAAAGAATTAAAATTTTATTGAAAGGAAAGCATTGTATGATTAAAGGTAAGTTTAATATATATATATATATATATATATAATATTCCAAAGGCTTGAAAAATCAATAAAGATAAATGTGCTTTATTTTTAAGTCCACAGATCTATTGCTTTAGTTTTATGGACACAAAGTGACCCACAAAGACATTCAGATTTGCTTTAATAAATAAATTTTAAATAATAATAATAATAATAATAATAAATCAATGGAGGTGGTGGGCTCCCTCCTTCCCATTTTACTAGTTTTCTTTTTTTCGAATTTCTTTAATTTCAGAATATTTCCGTTAGTAAAGTAACCATTTTTTTAAATTTTAATTATTTAGTGATTTTTTTTAATTACTTTTTATAAATATTTTAAATTTTAGAAAATTTTTAGCTTTTTATTTTTAATTCAAATTTTGGAAACGAGAATTGCCAAGTCAGAGTGTGGCACTTTTTGGCTGTAAAAATCGAGAAAGAATGCATTATTGAGTCAGCTTTTTTTTTTTTTTTTTTTTTTTTTTTTTTTTTTTTNTAATTGGTATAGGGATGGCTGTGTCTTTTCAACATGTGAGTTTAGCATTCCCCTTTTCTTTTTCCCTGACAGACAGTCTCACTTTCTTACACGATTTAAAATTTCTCGACACAAATTTCAATTTCACCAAAGTTCTTTCATTATCATATCATCATCTTCTTCCCTTTGTCGTCTTTTCCTTTTTATAATTCTTTAATTTTATCTCTTTTTAGAATTTATATAATAATTTTTGTATACTTTGACCCATTAAAGTATATTCTAGATATTTTTTCGGTGTTAATTCAAAATTTAAAAAATGAGTTGAATTAAAAAAAATTTAATTAATTGACATTAAATTTTTATTTTGGGTGTAATAAATTTACAAATGTTTATATATAAAATAAGAAAATATAAATTTTGAGTTAAAAAAAAAAGAGTAAATATAGGGCTTAATCGGCTCCATTTGGCGGCACAATTGGCTCATTGAATCTTCTCTGTGAAAAATGCAGCGAAGTATCTGAAGGTGAAGTCTCCGATACCGTACAAATGGCGGAAAGTTGGGTACGGACAGTTGAAATACGGGATGAACTTCGCGTACGGCGGGACCGGCGTGTTCAATACGTTTGTAATGAGCCCTAACATGAGCACTCAGATCGACTTCTTCCAGCAGCTGATCGGCGAGTCGACGTTCACCAACCAAGATTTGCAGTCCTCTGTGGCGCTCGTCTCCCTTGCAGGCAACGATTATAGCGTCTACCAAGCCACTGATGGCTCTGCTCAGGTTTCCCCGCCAAACTTAGCTTCTTAATCGATTAGCCCTAATTTGAACTGCCCTGTTTTTCATTTAAAATTATTTGTTAAGATTTTTCTATTATTGCTAATCATTGCATTTTTAATTTTGTTGCATATATATGTTGATTTGTTAGATTAATATTGTCGAGCCAATTTGATCCGATGAATCTGATAATATTAATACACACACACACACACACACACACACACACACACACACATATATATATATCAGATTGCATATGAAATAAGTTCAAGTTCAAGTTTGTAAGGTTAAGTCTAATGGATTTATATACTTTAAAATATGTTTGATAAGTTCTTAAATTTCCAACTTTCTGTCAAATGGATTCATGAACTAAAAGAAGAGTATAATTTACATAACCTTTCAATTTTGACAAATTAGTAACTTTATGAGAATAATTATGAAATTTATAAAAAATAAGACTTAAACACAAACAATTCCTTGTTTGCTTAACGAACAAAGTTATAACTTATGCTTAACGTAAGTAAGTAAGATATCTTGTCTTAAGGAGTTATAAATTTGAAACTCTACTGGGTATCTGCGAAAGAAAAAGTAATTAACGTGATGATTTGCAAATTTCATGATGAATAGCCGTATAAACAAGTTGATTTAAACTTTGGGATGTTGATGGCAGGGTTGGCAGCCATTTATAACGAAAGTGGTGAACCAGCTAGAGGTGAACCTGAGGCGCATCCATGGGGTGGGGGTCCCAAAGATAGTGGTGACGGCTCTTGAGCCACTGGGCTGCCTTCCTAGCAGCACAGTCGCTTCCTCCTTCCAACAGTGTAATGCAACTGAGAATCAGCTCGTCAACTTCCATAATATGCTATTGCAGCAATCTGTGGCAAAACTCAACAGTGAAGTCAAAGATGCTTCTGCTTCCACTTTCATCCTTCTTGATCTTTATTCCTCTTTCATGGTTGCTCTCAACAACAAAGGAGACCATCTTGGTGACTCTCTCTCTCTCTCTCTCTTTTTCAATCTTCTTTAGTGCACTAAATCTCAAATGCTTCGCTAAACATCCATAGTCCCATTGATTAATGAAAATTTGCACAAGGGTTGCTCTTCCTCGACTAAACACTCCTATTTTATGCCGATAGTCGACACGGAAATAGGTTGATGTTTAGCGTAGTAGAGGCTGTAGTCGTGTTCCCTTAGCACGGTAGACAAAGTGCTGAGGGTAGATTTGATTGTTGTTTGGCTCCTAGAACAAAAAGAGCCATTGAATTGGCTGCAACCTCCGTGAGTCCTACATTGGTTAATTAAGAGGATGATCATGGGTTTATAAGGAAGGAATACATCTCCATTGTATGAGGCTTTTTGCGGAAATTAAAAGCAAGGTCATAAGAGCTCATGCTCAAAGTGGATAATATCATACCATCGTGGAGAGTCGTGGCTTCTTATAACCTCCGGTACTTTTACAGTGATGCAAATTTTAACGAGTACTTTCAGGTTATGTTTCAACATTCATCTCAAACTCACCTTACGTTTAGGAATTCAACATATACGAACTTTCCATAATCTCTTAGAAGTGAATGATTTGGTATCTATCTATTCAATGTATCACAACGAGTGACCCGAGGAAGTAACGATGCATTTGAAAACTTTTTGTGCAGGAAATGTGAAGTTTGAGAATCCATTGAAGCCATGTTGCGTGGGAGTAAGCAGCGAGTATTCATGTGGGAGTATGGGTTCGAATGGGGAGAAGAAGTACACGATTTGTGAAGATCCAGGAGCTGCATTCTTCTGGGACGAAGTGCATCCTACTCAGCATGGCTGGTTCGCTGTGTACTCTGAATTGCAAGCCAATCTAAAACAGTTTTAAGAGATCAGATAAGTTTACCTCCCAATTTGACAAGACATTTCATTCATTCAATGAACATCTATCGTGTAATTTTTCAAATAATATTTGGCATAATCTCTTTGCCTGTGTTCTCTGATTTGCTTGTATGTACTCTGTTCCACCTTTCTCTGTGTGTGTTGATGTAAGTCTCCATCTTCTTCTTCAAGTTCATAGCTAATTTTTGTATTTTCAAACCTTTTCATAGTTTCAGATTGAATCTCTCTCGTTTTCGGCTAATTTAGGATTGGTTTGAATTGACTTTCATGATTAAGAACGTGTTTTTAAGCAATTAGAAGTCAATCCAAACCGCCCTTACTCTTTCCCACTTCTTTTGAGTTTGATGTCGAGATCATAACCTCATTGAATGTAATATACTCCGGGGAATGAAAAGGCCCAGGTTAGCAGGTTCTTTTGGGTTATAGATGAGACATTAATTGTTGTTCAAAGTTCTATGAATGAAATGAAAGAACTGAAAGAAGTGATTTAGATTCAAACCTTGACTCTCTCCGTTTTCATCCTAACAAATGAGAGATCCAATTCTCTTTAAGTTGCGTAACATATTGATATACTGTACCTTTAGTGAGATATCAGAGATTACTCACTGCTGACTATCTAACTAAACACAGCGGAAGTAATAGTTGCTTCCATTCTATAGTAGAGAATAAGCTTATTCTGTAGTCATTTTCAATCCTCTTTGTTCTTGTTTTTAGAACTTTTGCTCGTGCAAGATCGTCTGCATAAACATGGAAAGTTGATCGCCATACATAGAGACAACAAGCAGAAATAAACTATAACATTAACCCAACAAGTATTCGGACTACCGTTAACATTATCTCTTTTCTAAAAATGCTAAATTAATAAAAATATCTTTAAAAATTGTATTTTTACTGAAATATTTTTGAACTTAAGTGGAATAATATTCTTAAAAAAAAATATACATATAATATATTTTTGTATGAAGTTTTTTTTTTTTTTTTTTTTTTTTTTTTTTNAAGTTAACCATAGGACTTTATTTTTAAATTTTCGAAAGTACAATTTAAATTTAAACATTTAAAAGGACATCACTAATATTCAACCTCGGGATAAAATGGTGTTTTAACTAAAACAATAATGATAATTAAAAAAACTCAAAACTGTGCGTTTTGGCTTCGAAAGTCTCGTGAAAACAGCAGTCCCGTACAGTCTTACAGATGGTAGACTGATTATTAGGGTTCGAATCTCCGTAAATGTATAGTCCTTGATAAATCAAACTGGAAGCCGACTAGGGTTCGAACCTCCCGAAGCTAACAAAAATTGGAATTTACGAAGCATTGCGAAGCAAGGAGAGTGGCAATGGAAGAGCTTCCACATCAAGCAGAAGCATCCATGGGCACTAGCTGCAAGAAGGGGAAGAAGAAATCAGTGAGTCTGGAGGAACCGCAGAAAAGAGCTAAGAAGAAAGCCGGGGCTACTTCAGTCAACGAAGTGCAGCCTACAGGTCGTTTAGATGACTCCCGGGTGAAGGTTTCAGAGTTTGATCATTGTGTTGAAAATCATTTTAGAGCCATTGATGCAATTGCCGAGCTCTATGGCGAGGCAGAAAATGGCGAAGGCGGAGTTGATGAAAGTGACTTTCAGCGGTTTTCATCCTCCACAACTTTCTTAAGGTACACATGGTTGCATGTTTTCCGGTAGATACAACAAATACATGTTTCCTGTAGCTTAAGGATCATCGCATTGCTTACACCGATTAGTTCTGGAATGCTTGTTAAATGCTGATGATCTTGAAGTTCGTGCAAGGCATGCAATGTATTGAATATCGTGTAACTTCTTACGATTTTTGTTCTTGCACAATTTCTCGGAAGACGATGACATGAACTTCTTCCTGCATTATCTGTCACTGCTGGGAATCTCCAACTTAATTTTTTTCGAATTATACTTCACCAGGGAATGGAAGTTCTACAATTATGAGCCGAAAACCGTCAAGTTTACAAGCGATTCGAGAGTTCCTGAGGGTAAGGATGCTGATATCACGATGGAATTGCCACAGTTTTCTTCTGCGGCTGTTCTAAAGGTGCTGGGTTGGCTGCCATGTTAAACTTGTTGGCGTTTTCTTTCTAATTTTATCCCATCAACCACACCCATACTCGCGCGCGCGCGCACACACTGTTTTCTTCTATTTAGGTGACGAGCTGAAACTGTTATGCGGCATTAAGAATTAACATAAGTCTTAATTTAACACGCAGAATGGAGCACCGCCCGGAGCCACTACATCTCTGGACTTTAGGTAAGGAATAAGCAAACTCTGTATGTGTGTCAATGTCGTCCAGTTTAACACTTGGGCAAAGGATGCATAATGAGCTGCCTCTTAAGATATTTTAGGAATTTGTATGTCGCATCTAATGCGAAAGCCTGCATACATGGAAATTTGTTATTTGGCTCTTGCCAGTTATTATCTTACCCTCTAGAAACCCATGATGTGATTAAAATACGTAATGTTGCTTATGGTACCACTTTGCTTTTGGATTGCTTCTGCTGTTGGTTATTGTAGTTTTCGTTGGTGGGCTAGTGTTGTCAGTTGGGCATGAATTGAAGTTACTTTTTTGATGTCTGGTCACTGGTGTGTAATTCTATCTTCCGTAGTTGATATGTTCATTCAATCATTCATTTTTATTGATTTTTTTCTCCAGAAACTTTATCATGCATGTTGGTGGGCCTGTTTGGGCCATAGATTGGTGTCCTCTAGTTCATGAAAGGACCGACTCCCTTATCAAATGTGAGGTATCCCTCCTCTTCTATTGGTCTTTTTCAAAAGCAGAACTGTTATGGTCGCATTAAAATTTAAGTGTAAAATTTTGTTTTATTCATCTTCACCTGTGACTTTCATTTTCATTCACTTGGTTAGGCACTGCTTTCTTTTTGTTCACACTCTCTATTTATTTATAAGTTCTCATTCATATTTATAACAATATTTATCTCAACTCGTATGCTAGTTTATTGCTGTTTCTGCTCATCCACCTGGCTCTTCTTATCACACGATGGGCATCCCGCTCAGTGGAAGAGGTATGGTGCAGATATGGTGCTTAGTGCATGGCACCGAAAGCCATGAATCAGAAACGACCAGTGCAACAGAGTGCAAGGATTCAGACTTATCTCAACCAAAGAGGCCTAGAGGAAGACCCCCTGGGCGCAAGAAAAATGGGGCGTCGGCCTTACCATCTCAACCAAAGAGACCTAGAGGAAGGCCTAAAAAGAAACAAGAAGAACCTAATGATGATAACAAGGTTGCCAGTTACCAACTTGTTCAGCCCCTTTCTGTTGAATACCCAGATGTTTCATCCAACTTGCTTGAGATTGATGACGTCCCTCACAATTCTGAAAAACCTGTATCACTGGAAAACAGTGTTGAAAGAGGGAGCAGTACCATTGAAGAAATTTCTACGTGCAATTCTGAAGATGAAGTTCCTGTGCAGAAGAGAAGAGTGAGAAGAAATGCTGATACTAAGAATCATGTTGATGATGTGGGAACATTATCACTTATAGAGAATCGAGAAGATGGATTTAATGCTACAAATCATGAGGCAAATGAGAATGTTACAAGTGAGTATTCTGGAGAAGACACTCTATTATGTAAGAACATTTCAGAGAATGCTATTTTAGACACTGGCTCAACTGGATTTTCTATTCCGGAGAGTGTTGCTTTGCCTAGACTAGTATTGTGCTTAGCTCACAATGGAAAGGTAGCGTGGGATTTGAAATGGAAGCCAACTAATGCGCGTACTACCAAGTGCAAGCAAAGAATGGGCTACCTTGCTGTCTTGCTGGGCAACGGATCTCTAGAAGTGTAACTAAACTGCTTTAACTGTCTTCTGACATCTATGCTCAGTTACTATATGTTTAATTTCTGTTTGTCCATTTTTATCCAAAACTTTTTTGTTTATTTAATTTATTGTGTTTCCTGCGTATATTTGGTTATCCTCTTGGTCTTACTGAGAGCTTTTCATGCTTGCTTAAGATTTAAAATAAGTTTATAGATATGGAAGTATGTTGGATAATCTCCTCTACGTTTCCTTTTGAGATCAATTACAATTTGTGTTGAATATGATACAGATTTTTACTGCTAAACCAAGAATCAGGTTCCATGGAATTGCTGACATAGTGGATCTGATTTTTTCAACATGACTAGGTTGCTAGGCTGAATGACGTTTTATTTGAGCATGCCATAACAGGAAAACTACTTTTGAAGTGTGTAGTTTTTGGATAAATTGTATAAATACAATTACACTATATACAATCTTCAAATTAAGCTCTACAAAGTTTCTGGTGAATGAAAAGTACGTGCCTTTAGTTTTTTCATTTTCTATAGATATGATTTCTTTGTAGAGTTTGCTTTGGATTTTTTTTTTTTTTTTTTTTTAACTTCAAAAAATTAGTTCATAATTCTAGTTTTCATGTTTAATTCAAGCAGCACAATTGGTTTAACTGACATGATGAACACACCATACTAGTTCTACAACAAAATTATATCCCTCGAAGTGTATGTCTTATTCTAGTTTAATTGCTCTTCTTGCATCTTTGGTTGTTCTAAGGTTTTGACTTTTAATGTTTACTACGTGCCTCCCCAATGATTAACAATATTAGTTCTATATTAGGAACGGCACTATCTGACTATCCAATGAACTAATTGCAGTTGGGAGGTTCCTTTTCCCCATGTAGTGA
Organism: Cucurbita pepo subsp. pepo; assembly: GCF_002806865.2. NCBI lineage: Eukaryota > Viridiplantae > Streptophyta > Magnoliopsida > Cucurbitales > Cucurbitaceae > Cucurbita > Cucurbita pepo. Next base: position 1,306,989 of record NC_036640.1, on the reverse strand, counting down.
AGGCCATCTATTCTAAACTCAATGGGGAAGGTACAGATCCTCGCTTTGTGAGGTTGAAGCCTACTTTCAGATGCTCGATGTTGAGAAGTGCAGATACACAGAGGTATTCGATTTTTATTTTTAACATAATGACATGACAACTCTTCAAGTTTAACATGATGCAGTCTTTGCGAAAAGAAAAACCAATGTGTTTAGTATTGCTATAAATTGAAGAGTAGAATAGGCTGCCTTAGAGATGGTCATTATTCTCTGCATAATTATTGCACATTACACCATGATCATATCTGGAAAGCTTTTGAATGATGTTCTTGGCATTGGCTATTGTTAGAAGGAATGGTATTATGAACTACGTTTAAGACTATTCAGTTCATTCTCGTTGAATCCAGGAATTAATCTTGGTTCCGCTTAATTTTGATATTTGGAGATTCTTACACTTTTTCCTTGCTGATCAACCACTCCTACTTGATACTTGATCCCGCAAAGGAAGAATTATATTATTCTGATTGGATTAAATTTAAGTGATGAAGCAAATATTTTCTTCATTTTCTTTTCAAGTATATTCTGGGTTATTACGAGTGTTATTCTTTTGGTAAAATTGCATCTTGTGTTAGCTATTTCTCACGAGTTTTACTTTTTCCCCAACTTTCTTTGTTACTTCTAATTCATAGTCTATTGTTGGTGCTGCAGCATCCCTCTGACAGTGGAATGGTCGCCAACACCTCCTTATGATTATCTACTCGCTGGATGTCATGATGGAACGGTTATTATTTCTTTTCCTTTCCTTTTATCGCTGTTCATAGCAAAAACAAGAAACGTAACGTTCTTTATGTGGTTCTCCTTGCATTTTGGAAGAGTTAGTTCTTCATGTGGTTTCAGAAATTTCTTAAATTGCTAATCATTCTTTTGATGAAACATTGGTTGAATTTTTTCTAATTTTTGTTTGTTATTGATACAACTTTTTACTGACTCAATTCCTGATCCAGTTTTGGGTGGTCCTGTCCCTTTTGGTCTGAATTTTAATTTTATGAGGACTAAAACATAATTCATCCATTCAGGTCGCCTTGTGGAAGTTTTCTGCAAATAGTACCGCTGAAGGTTGTTTTACTTCTCTAAATTTGTGTTTCTAATTCCTTCTCTTGATTGTATTTTAACAATTACAAGCAATAATGACATCATTCTCATATTTTTTTGTTCAGATACGAGGCCTTTACTTCGTTTTAGTGCCGACACAGTTCCAATAAGAGCGGTTGCATGGGCACCAAGTGAAAGGTTTGTAGTGGTAGAGTTCAAGTTGAACTTCTTTATCCTTTTATACTACTGCCGCCACACCCCCAAAGAAAAGAGGATAAAGATTGAAGAAAAAAGGGAAGTGTCATTTCAGTTGAAATTTTGTTACTGTTAATTCACAGTAATCGGTAAATTTTACCTTCTTAAAAAATGGTCACAAGCCATGTCTCCCACCCTAATTCTGCTTATTTACATGATGGGGAAAACATCTTTACCTTTGATGACAAAAGTAAGAACTGAACTATAACTACAAAATGGGTCACAGGCAATCATCAAGTACAAAGTGCGCCCCGACACTCGTGGATATAAAATAAAATCTAAGATGATGAGTCTAAATTTTCTTTTACTAACATTTTTATACCTTCTGACTAAAATTATAGATATTCATACATTTTCTTATTATGTGCAGTGAGCCCGAAAGTGAAAATGTGATACTAATTGCTAGTCATGGAGGCATAAAATTTTGGGACCTAAGGTTGGTGGAGTTATTTCTTTCATTTTATTTTTCATTATTTTTTTTTGTTTGTTTTTGGATTAAAGGAAGTTAGTTAATTTTTTTGGGACAAAAAACAATATATATATATATATATAACCAAACTTTTTATTAGACATAATGAAAGAATATAAAAAGGGCATAATAAAGACATAATGGAGTAACTTCTTTACCATTGCACTTTTGTTTTTGGGGAGTCTGTACAGCGGAGAGCTTATAAGCAAGATGCCTAGATATGACACTCCGACAAAACTTGTTTCAATTATCACTTTGTTATTTCATTTACTCTGTGCTCATTGCATATGATTTAATATTTTTTGGTTTTCAGTTCATTTTATTGTTTCATTTCAATTCGGTGACAATCTGATATTAATCATTACAATATTATATCAGAGATCCTTTCCGTCCCTTGTGGGACCTTCATCCGGCACCAAGGATAATATATAGTTTGGATTGGCTTCCTAATCCTAGGTATATATTTTATCTTGATAGAACACAGATTAGGCACAGTAAGTTATTGTTTTACTAATTCTCTTTTATTTATGACCCTATTCTTGTTAGATGCGTTTTTTTATCCTTTGATGATGGAACATTGAGACTTCTCAGTTTGCTAAAGGCTGCATATGATGTTCCAGTAACTGGTCAACCCTTCACAGCAATAAAACAAAAAGGTTTACACACTTACTGTTGTTCACCATTTGCTATCTGGAGTATTCAAGTGTCAAGGCAGACAGGTATATCTGTAATTCTTGGTTTGTTAGCTTTGGTTTATTTCCCTTTTTAATCTACCTTTAGGCTTCCTTCAAGTCATTAAAAACAATTTCAAAACACATTCTCATTGATGTGGTTATATGGCTTGTCTTGATTAATTTTCAGCCATATAGAAATAAGCAACAAATAGTACCAACAGGGGATTTGTGGATCGTTGTTCTTTCTTTTTCTGTATCAAATAATTTTTTTGGTAACAAAATGTAGAAGCCTTTTCTCGGTTACTGTCGGCTTTAACATCCAATTTGGTTTTACTTTTAAATTTCAACACAATCAAATGAACTATTTGATTCTTATCATGGACATTTAAGATATAGCAACTGGTTTTTTCAGGCATGGTTGCTTACTGCGGTGCTGACGGAGCTGTTGTCCGTTTCCAGGTAAGTTCAACTTGCCCAATAGATTTCACTATGGAGATGAAAGTTTGCCTCTTCGGCACGTGCCATTCATTTGGTTTCAGTTTTTTATAATCTTAGCTTCTTGTAGTTCTGTTACTTTCTATAATCAACTTGCATTATTGCTGAGTATTTATGTATTTGTGAATTTATAATAAACTACTTTTCCATTGAAGAGAGCATGGATTTTGTTAGGACCACACAACAACTCACACACTCAATTTAGATGAACACAAATGTTAGGAGAGACAGAATGCATAGATAAATATTGGCACTTGGCTGTATCCTCCAATTGTAGGACCTCATCAAAAGACTCTGGTTTCCCTTCATTAGTCAGCAATAAATACTCTTAATGAAGGTGAATATTTATCTGATGCTTTGATGGTTTTGGATGATCTCCTCAACACCTGGTCATGTGTCACTTGCTCCACCTATAGTTCATCAACAACAATTTCAGGAATTTATTGAGTTTGTGTAGCGACTTCACTAGCTAAATTTTTTGAGTTTCTGTAGCGACTTCACTAGCTTAATTTTTTTGCAACTCAATCTCAACTCCCATTTGCTTCGTAGTCTCAAAACTTTTCTTCTTTTTGTTCTTGTACATGACATTTTCATCAAATGTCACGTCACACGTCTTAAATTTTTTTTGTTTTTGTCATCCCAAAACCTATACCTGAACATGTCAGAACCATAGCCTATGAAGTAGCACTTCACAACTTCAGCATCACTCTCTGAACATATGCAGTGCAACCAAAAGTTCTCAAGTGAGAGTATTTGAATCCTTTTCCTGTCCATACTTCTTCTACCAACTTGAACTCTAAGGGTAGTGACGGTCCACTATTGATCAAGTAGGTTGTTGTATTCACAACATAAGCCAAGAATGTCTTTGACATTCCAAAATGAATCGTCATACTCTTTGCCCGCTCTTTTAATGTTCTGTTCATTCTTTCAGTGACACCATTTGTCTTGCCTTATCGGAAATCGTCTTCATTAATATGATTCCTTGAGTTGTACAGAACACTTTAAATTCTGACTTGTTGTACTCTCTTTGATTGTTAGATCTAAACACTTGATCTTCAAACCCATGTGACTTTCAACTTCAACCTTCCATCTCTTGAAGGTGGCAAATACATTTGATTTGTGTTTCAGAAAATAAAACCGTACATTCCTGAAATCATCGATGAAAGCAACATAAAACTTAGATCCACCAATTGATGGAGCTGGAGCTGGAGATGGTCCCCAAACATATGTATGGACCGTTTCTAACTGTACTTTCTTCGGTTCTCTGACAACCTTTGTGAAACTAACTCATTTTTGTTTGTCCATAGTGCAACTTTCACAAAGATCTATATTACCAGTTTTCATGCCTTTTAAAACTCCTATCGCAACCAACATCCTCGTTCCTTTGACCACGTGCTACCACTATTGTACCCTTCACAGTTTTTCATGAACTTCTTCCAATCTTTGTTGCATAACCTGTGCTGTCTAGCTGACCAATGGATATTAGATTCTTCTTGAGACTAGAAATATTTCTGACATCCTTCGATATCTAATGGACATCCTTCGATATCCGATGATTTCTTGCTGGAGTTTGTATGTAGATATCTCCCTTTCCTTTAACCTCAAAGAATTTGTTGTCGGCAAGATATACCTTCCCAAAATTTCAAGATTTGAAATTTTGAAACAGTTCCTTGTTCGGAGACAAATGAAAAATGCACTTGAATAAAAAATCTAAGATTCAGTTGGACTATCCACACTAAGGATTAGATTATCCTCAGTATCTTATGTTGAATATGCAGAATCAAGGGCATCTCCAAATTTGTGATTCAGCTTCTTCTTCGGTTTTGTACAATCGGTTCAAAAATGCCTTGCAATATGTTGAACATGATTTTTGTTTTTTTTTTTGTTTTTTGTTTTTTTTTACAATTCTAACACGCTACGTTTGGTTGGTTGGAAGATTTTCCTCGATCACAGATTTTGATTGGCCATGTATATTTGAGCCTTTTGAGTTACTTCTTCCCCTTCAATCAACGTTGAAAGTACTGCCCAATAGATCCTCAATTTCTCATTTGCAAATAAGTTTGTTGAAACTGAAATCGGATCCATCAAACTTCTCGATCCCAATCTTTGAACTTTCCATCTTCAGATCATGGTGAATATCCCTTAGCTCGCTTTGATACCAGTTGTTAGGATAGCAGCAACTCACACAGATGAACACAAATAACAAGGGAGAGAGAATGCAAGGAAAAATATTGGCTAGAGGTTTATTGACTAGAGGTTTATAGAAGTACATCTTCAAGGCACTATCGATGGGGTACATATACCAGTTTATTACATATATATATACGTCTTTACTAGATATAGTCATTTATTTACGTAGCGATTTACTATATATACTATATATGACCATTTACCTTGTCACTTACCATATACCGCCATTAATAAGCTATAAATAAGCAGCAACAATGACAAAGAGTTACTTGTCCATACAAATAGCTGAGGAGTTCGTATATGCTTACTTTCTCTGTATGCGCCACAGATTGAATTCGAAGATAATTGATACATACATTTAACACACTTTCATGTTTAATTTGTCAGCTTACTACGAAAGCAGTGGACAAAGAAAATTCACGCAACCGCACCCCACATTTTGTATGCGAATACTTAACCGAGGAGCAATCAATTATTACAATCCACTCTCCAGCATCAGATGTTCCAATCCCTTTGAAAAAGCTAGCCAACAAATCTGAACAGCCATTGTCCATGCGAGCTATTCTATCTGATTCCATGCAGCCAAATGAAGGAAATGACAAAAGTGCCACAACTTCAGCATTGGAAAATGAATCAGCCCTTTGCTATGATGACGATGTCGGCGTTGAATCTGGGTCTGAGGATACGCCGATGTCTATTCAGAATAAAAACCAAACTCAATCAAAGAGCAAGAAGAAGGGAGTGGTCAACCAAGAATTGGAACATAGCCATGAGCCTAGTGATTCACAGACAGATGATGACGTAGTGCCTGGTTCGGGGGATCACTTCGAAAATTTCCCCCCCAAATCAGTTGCATTGCATAGACTGAGATGGAACATGAACATTGGGAGTGAAAGATGGTTGTGCTATGGGGGAGCAGCTGGAATTCTACGCTGTCAGGAGATTGTGCTGTCTGCTCTCGATAAGAAGTTGATGGCGAAGAAATGAACTTTACTAAAAAAAATGGCTTTGCCAAAATGTTTGTGCAGCTGATTTTCATGAGGCGACGCTTGCTCAATTCACTGTACAGTCAATTAGATCAGAAACCATGGTGCCTTCATCCTTGAGGGGCCAAATTATGGGAGCAGCCAAAGGAATCAGAGAGCATGACCTTAGGATAACTGAAGACCATTAACTGTGGAAATTAGATGAAAGGAGTTCAAGAGCCGAAGCAGATGATTTGATCTGGGTTTTGGGTTCAGTTGAAAAGGAACGGGAAAAGAATTGTTGGAGGAACCTCAGCAGCCATGATTAGATAAACTGTATCTTTTAGCCAATTGTGTATTCTAAAATTAGTGACTCAAAGCTCATCTCCTTAGCTTACAGGAGGAGTTATGAGACAGTTTGGCTACTATCGGGCTCGATTACCTGAGGAAGAGATGGGGTTTGTTTTCATCTATGAACTTCCTTTTTCATATGCACATTACCAATGTATTTCGTAATGTTTTTTTTTTTTTTTTTTTTTTTTTTTTTTTTTTTTTTTTTTTTTTTTTT